>NW_022196912.1:40791923-40793617 GCF_008632895.1 Mastomys coucha
CCTTCCCTCTCCTCTCCTCTCCTCTCCTCTCCTCTCCTCTCCTCTCCTCTCCTCTCCTCTCTTTTCCTCTCCCCTCCCCTCTCCTTTCCTTTCCTTTTATTTCTTTATTTCCACCCACAGTGACCATATTACTTGTATTTTATTCATTTTGATCTCTTTCTGTCTTTATATACTGTTTTGTGGTTTTCTTACATTGTCAACCAGTGCATTTTTTTCCTGATCACTTTTCTGTTCATGGTTTAGATTCTCTATTTTGGTCTTCCTCTTCACTGTGCATCCTGCATATCCTACACAGTAAGTCGTTTCCAGTGCTGGTTGTATCTTTTTCAATTATAACCACCTTTCATGCAGCCATTAGATGTGAAAATTCTGTGCATTTTCTCTACAAAAATCTTCCACTTTGTCAGTCAGGTTCTCAGGGTGTCACTGGCTAGAATCTTTAATCTTAATTAACTCTTCTTAGCATTAACATTTCTGTAGTAAGTGGGTTTGTAGATGAATCTCTACTCTAGATAAGGGCAATCTGGTTGTGAATTTGAAAAGAAACTTCATTCCCTTGGTGGGATGGGAGTGAATCCCACAGTTCTTAGTATCTAAAACAATGGGACATATCACACAGTGACCTTGGTCAAGCTTGTTTTTAGTAAAAGCAAGAGTTTAGCATAGAACACAGTGCACAAGTGGAAGTTGGCTTGGGTAAGCATGTAGCTCAAGAGTTCTGGGGTCTTTATAGTTTTTGTTTTTTTTTCTATTTCTTTTTAGTGAGTTTAGGTGGAGGGAGGAGCTGATCCTCAGGATCAGGACTGGGGTTGATTCTTAGCTTGATTGACAGGTGAGCTGTTCCATGACTTCGGAATGTCTGTCCTTACATTGGGCACGTGTCCTGTAGTCTTAAGCACATGTATGGTCCACCATGCATACATCATGGGATGATTGTACAGAGAATGTCTTGTGTATTGTATGGATGCATTACCTATCCATTAAAAAGCCTATGACCTGTGGCTTAGGCAGGATATAGAAGGTGGCACATCCCCAAGGAGAAAGAATTCTGGGAGATTGCCTGGGAAGATGTGAGGAGACCAACGCATGGTACCTGAGCACAGGTAGCCAGCCACGTGGCAGAATGTAGGCTAGAATAAATGGGATATTTTAAGTTATATCTAGTCAGAGAAGAGCCTAGCTGTATGGCCAAGGTATTTGTAAATATATTTTGAGTCTGAGTCTTATTTCTGGGAGTATGGGGCTGGGAAAAAGAATCAGGACCTAACTTCAACAGATGGTAAATAGGGATTTTCCCCTGACAGGTCATTTCAAGGACAGTAACCCTCACAGAGCTTGTGCCTAGAACTGGTGCCTTATTTATCTCTCCTACTGGAAATGCTTGACTCCAAATTACTCACATGAGGGGCCCCACTGGGGGTATTCTACAGGGAAGGGGTGGACACATTCTTCCAAGGGGAGCTGTCCCAGGTAGCTGGGCTATTTTACTGGTATATTATAGATCCATTCTACTTTAAGTTTGATCCAATCTGCTCCCCCAGCTTGCTACATCTTATTTTTAATTGGGTTGGCCAAAGCCCCAGTTTGTCTAGAGGGGTCCCCTTACCTGGGGCTGGCCCAAGTAAATACACACTGCTTACTGCCACTGTCCTTCCTCCCTCCCTTCCTTCCTCTCCTTCTCCCTCCCTCTCCCT
>NW_022196912.1:40793637-40802744 GCF_008632895.1 Mastomys coucha
CCCCCCCCCCCCCCGCCCGGGTGTGTATGTGTGTGTGTGCGTGCACTTGAGCATGCACAGGCGTGTGCCCTTAGAAAAGCTCCACACTCCGGCATTCTTGGCCTGTTTTCCTCATGGGCCCACTTCACTAAGGACCAGCTCCAGGCTTCTCCGATCATCTCGCTGCCTGCCATTGCTTACAGGGTCCCTGTCATGTCCTGTTGTGACTCTTCCTGGGGAGATGTGAAGACTCACAGACCACAGAAAGGATTCCATAAAGCTGAACCAATGGATTTATGACAGTTATTTACTTACAAGATTATGGGTAATCAGGGAGGAGGTTATACCACCTGGAAGCCTGGGTAGCAGAAGGGAGGGTTGATTGGAATCCCAGGCCAGGGTCTTCTGGCTCCTCCCCATTTTATATAGGACAACCCCCCAGGCTCATGTCTGTTATCATAGATCTAGCTATCATTTGGATTGATTATTCTATTTATTGCAAGCTTCAGGCCAAGATCCTCTATAGGCCATCACCATAGTTCAGCTTCAAGATAGCTTGAATCTCTGTGCCAGGTAGATCTAATGCCAGAGGACACCCAAGCCAGGAGCCCCCTTGAACAGCAAGTGATCAGAACTCCAAAGGATACATGAGGATTCAGGCTGAGGAGGAGTTCTGGGCAGGGGATCATTGAATTTAAGAATTTCTTTTTTTTTTTTTTGAAGATTTATTTATTATTATATGTAAATACACTATAGCTGTCCTCAGACGCACCAGGAGAGGGCATCAGATCTCATTCCGGATGGTTGTGAGCCACCATGTGGTTGCTGGGATTTGAACTCGTGACCTCTGGAAGAGCAATGGGTGCTCTTAGCCATCTCACCAGCCCCGAAATTAAGAATTTCTATATCAGCTTTTCCCTGGCAAGCATAATACAGTCATTGCTGTTAGATTCTAACCCGAAAGCCCCTCTCCCAACAGGGAGCAAGGATAGACCGAGGTGGTTCGTCCACTGACTGGCTGTGTGTGGACCAGCTTCTATAATATGGGGGGAATACACATCTGCCTGTCTCTTAAGGATCTTAACACAGCACTGGGCGCCAAGAACAAGCTAATCTACATTATTGTTTGATGCCAGTGTGACTATTATTCTAAGTGTAAGGTAGTGCAGAGAAAAAAGTGCTTTATTTTTCAAAATTACAAATAAACCCCTGCATTAACTGAACCTGTAATAGACATCACCACAGACCAAAAGAAACAAACCCGATGTCATGCTGGAGTCAGGGTTATCTTAGAAACTGAAGCTTGCTAAAGAACAGAAAAAGCTCTCTGAGAAGAGTTAACATCAGGGGCTGAGAAGGGAGCTCGGTGGTACATGCTTGTCTTGTATTATCAAGGCCTTAGGTTTGATCCCTAGCCCTATAAATAAATAAACCAATGTAAGGAAATTTAAAACTTTACATAGTGAAAAATATCAGCAAATGAAGCATGAGAATGTTTAAATTTGCCTCAATGTTATGATTTAAAAACCTCAAAATTGGGGGCTGGAGAGATGGCTCAGCAGTTAAGAGCACTCACTGCTCATCCAGAGGTCCTGAGTTCAATTCCCAGCAACCACATGGTGGCTCACAACCATCTGTAATGATATCCAGTGCCCTCTTCTGGGGTGTCTGAAGACAGCTACAGTGCACTCAGACATACAATAAACATTTTTTTTTTAAATCTCAAATTACTCAAATTTAGAAGCTGAAAGAATTTTTGAAACTGATATAATGTGTATGCATGAACCATCTAGACTTACATCTTATTTAGTAGAAGAGTAAAAACGGCATTAAGGTCTGGAATAAGGACATTTTACGCACTCTCATCCCGTTCTGCTAAAGCAGTGGTCCTTAACTTAATCAATGATTCAACCCTTTAATACAGTTCCTCATGTTGTGGTGACCCCCAAACATAAAATTGTTTTCGTTGCTGCTTCATGAGTGTAATTTTACTACTGTTGTGAATCATAAAGTAAATATCTGATATACAGGATATCTGATATATACTCCATGAAAGGATCATTCAAATCCAAAGGGGTCACAACTGGGATAAAATTAATACTTGGGGTTCTGGTTAAAAGGCATGAAGCAATTCAGGAAAAATAAATGTTCAAGGCAAAGTTAGGGACAGAAGAGCTGAAGTATGCTGCCAAACTTTCTGACCTAACAACTGTATGGTCACTTTTCCAGTCACAAACTGGTAGGTGGGAGATACCATAGTTGTAAGATGCTAATTGGCAAAGAAGTTGTAAGCAGTAAAGAGGTGAATCGGCTTTATATATTGGTGCTAGCGGCAGAGTCTTTAGGGATAACATCAATCATTTTTAGAAGGTAACACAGCCAGGGCTTGGTTAGGATAATGCTGCTGGCCACCTGCTCCCAGCATCCACGACTGCATACAGCAGAACCCTAGGCCAGTAGCGATCCTCATAGTTGCCAGAAGGTGGCGCTCGGCCTCCACGGCGCGCGACCAGCTGCAGCTAGAAAGGAGCCACTTTCTCCTGGCTGCGGCTGATTAGAAGTCTGGTTGTCCGGCGACCCTACAGGTGGTCCGAAAGGGCCTGGCGTTCTGCTAGCACAATTGTACTTCAAGGTCAGATCCCCAAAGCCATCCGAGGGGAGGATGAGATCCGGCAGTCATGAGGCTGAGGACAGGCAGGGGTGGGGCAGCAACTTGTTCTTTCATACTTCTCCCCCTCTTTGTGTGTGTGTGTGGGGGGGGGCAGAAGGGTGATGTGGGGGGGTGGTGAGGTGGCAGACCGCATGCTGGGTTGGCCCGGTGTGCATGCAGGGGCTACAGTAGACAACAGGTGACTAGTGTGCTGGGCGGCTGCCAAGGCCTCTCGGGCAGTCTCCAACCCAGGTGTAATGGGCAAAGAGTGCATCCCGGGTATATTCATTAAGGAAAACCCCGCCCTGCAGGAAGAAGGCGGGGGCCACCGGAACCGAAGCTGCCCCTCCTCCACACAGCAGGATGGATTCGGTGTCAGGGGAGAGGAAACACCTCAGCCGAGGCAGACTAACAGGCGCCACCCAAACACCTGCTTGGCCTAGAAAGTGGCACCAGGTGAGACGCACTTACTCGTACCTCTTGTCCCATCCTTTCTCTAGGCTGTGCTTGTCTTCCCTGGACTACTTTCCATCCAGAACCATCCCATCCCAACCAAGTCACTTCCAGCTTGGGAACTAAATCTAAGCACCTATTGAATGCACATTCAAATTAGCAGCCCAATGACCTCCAGGCTCCAAATGTAGGCGATTCTTTTTTTGTGTGTGTGGGAGGGGCTTTTCTCGCACCTTCCCTCCGTTCCTTGAGGTTCAGAGTGCACTCAAGAGTGAAGAGCACTTTACAAGCCACAGGACTGGGAAAGCAGCTGGCCCAGGCAGGCCTGCGTGAGCCACAGGTGGAAGAGGAGAGCAAGGAGTTCTGGAGTTTGTGGCCAGGTTTAAAAGCTTAGTTCCCAGGGGTAAAGAGTGACAGCCAAAGTCCCTTTTCTCTTTCTAAATCTGGATCTTGCTCCAAAGGTGTCTTTCTAGACTGTACACTTATGAACTCAAGGAGAGTCTCCTCCTCCAAGCCCGTTTAAAGCCTTGTCCCAGTGCACAGGCACAGAGCCACACTGCTAGGTGTGTTGAGTTTCCAGTCCCCAGCCCTCCTAATGGCAACAATGTTTCAGTCTCCTGGGCCGCCACGGGACACATATGTGATAGAGGGGGCGAGAGAACAGAAGGAGGTGCCCCAAGCAAGCACAAGACATCTCAAAAACCATTCAGAATCCAGGTAGTGATGTCAGACACATTTTATTATATTCTTAATACAGTCTACATAAATTTGAACTGGTATTTATTTGGGTTCAGTTATAACATAGCATAAAAAAAAATCAAAGCACTGGTTGTCTGAAATAAAGCAAGCAATCAACATTCAATAAACACACTTGATTTATTTTGTATAAAAGGGTTAAGTTTACAACTAAACTTTTATAAAAAGTTTAGCATAAGTACGTCATTACATTTTAATGCAGAAATGGGTTATTCCTGCCACTATACAAGAAAACTCTAATTAAAGAGTCCACAAGGTTTCACTCAATATATATATATTTATATATAAATATATACACAGCATTCAGTAGGCTCGCGTCAAAAAGGCCATTTCTGACCAAAGACTTCATTTAAGTAACTGAATACTGGGTCCTTCTGGTATTCACGCTCCACCTTTGAAAAAAGGCAAAGTCTGCTTAGATTGGGCAATTCCTTGTGATTTTTTTTTTTTTAAACGTTTTCGCTCCCCATGGTGGGAATAGTATATAAAGAAAACCTTCCAACTGTAGAAAGGGCATTGAAAGTCTCTCATAAATAACGGTATCACAGTCCAGGCCGGAGAACACCTGGGGAAGATGATCATTCTTAGTTTTCCTTCCGTTTTCTTTTTAAAAAGGTCCATTCAACTTGTTCTCCTGGTGAAATGTGGTTGATAACAAAACAAAACAAAACAAAGTCTTAAAAGATACTGTAGACTTCTTGTTGTGCAAAAGAAAAAGAGAAAGTAAAAAGAAAAAAAAGTCCCCAAATGCCTGCAAAAGATCGGGAGAGAAAGGCAGTTTAGGAGCTTGTAACCTAAGGGCAGAGGCGGGCAGCCTGGCGCCGAGGAAGCCACAGTTTGAGCATTTAACCAAACCCTGGCGTCCAGATGCGGCACACATACCCGGCCCCAACAGCACAAATTAAACATGAAAATAGCAGAGACTCAAGGGGAAAACTTCCCAAACCCAGTCTTCTATTTGGATCTCTAACAGCGCGCTCACAGGCGCCAGTCTGCTTCTTGTAACAATTATTTGATTGAAAACAGCCCTTTAGTTAACAGATAGGGAATCTGGATCCCAGAGCACAGGGGTAAGGCTCGGGGTAGCCGTCTTCAGCTAGTCAGAGAAATCTCAGAGGACTACAGTTTTGGGGAAAGAGAATCGCTATGGAATTTGTGGCGATAAGATTAATTACAGCTGGGGTTAATGCCTCCTCATACCACCACTGGGCTCATAAAAGCCAATACCACTTTGTCCTGACACCTTCAGAGTAAGTTACTGGCATTTATTTTCTTTCTTTTTGTTTTCTTTTTTCTTTTTTTGTAAATGCAACTGTTCTGTAATCCCAAGCAACCGCAGCTACAAGCCCCTTCATGCCTATGTGGTAAGACAAGCGGCACCCGTAACACAGTGAAGTAAGCATGCATTTACCAAATCAAACATTTAACAGACACACAAGCACATTACCGAAACGCGCACACAGGAGGCACCCGCAACACTCACCATTTATTTAGCCACAGAGTACTTTGCTATCATTCGACATAAGCTCAGAAGGGAATTCAGATGCCTGGAGAGAAAGAGGATAAAAGGCAGGATATTAGGCAATCTTAAAGGAAGGTAGCCCCCCACCCCCCCTTACACGAAAGTGCCAACAAGTCCCATTAAACAGGTTCATGCTACAACGCAGATCCAGACGCAACCCACACAGAACTTATAAGTAGCGATTTCACACGACGCTCAATGTACAGTTTTCTTAAAAATAAAGTTAATGAGTCTGTCTCTACGATAGGCTTTAAGACTGACAGCTCGGGCGACCCGGAGCATCGGAGCAGCCGGGAACTTGCAAGCGAGTCTTACCTGCAAGGACAGGATGCTGATGTCCGTGTTCAGGGTGGTCAGCGGCGTCCTGGACGCCTGGTTCTGTCCAGGTCTCTGGTGGTGCAGGCTGACGATAGTGGGATGCGAGTCCAGGGCGATCTGCAGGTCCAAGATGTAATCGATGACGTGCTGCAGGATTTCCATCTTGGTCACCTTCTTGTTCTGGGGGATGCTGGGCACCAGTTCCTTGAGCTTGGAGTAGCAGTCGTTCATGTTGTAGAGCAGACTCATCGGGTCATCCACCGGGGTTTTGCTCCGGGAGATGCCCAAGCTGTGGTCCGACAGGCTGTTTTTCCTAACGGACCTCACCGGACTGAAGGCTTTCATGCTGCTCGTAGGAGGAGAGACCGGGAGGGAGCCGCCGCAAGGGGCTGAGCTGGCTGCGCGGCACCAGGCTCTGTTCAGAATGAAGCGCGAGCTGGGAGGGGCGTCTTTTATGTGCACTCGCCCTGGCTGCTCAATCGGGCATCCCTGAATCGCCATTGGTGGAAGGGGTCCAGTCTATCATACCAGGCGAATTCTCCCATTGGTGAATGAGAGCTCTCGGTTCTTCCGCGTTCGCAGCCAATGCCCGTAGGGTGGGAGGAGCGGGCGAGAGCCCAGCTGGGGTGGTAAATTGAGTACAGTGTGCGCTGGGCGCCCAGGGGGCCTGAGTGTGTGACTGTGCCCGCCTGATTCCAATTCCCAGAGCTGGCAGGACCCCTGCCCCGGGGGTGTGCCCGGGGCTAGCTAGCCCCGCCCCAGGACTTCCAGCAGCCCTACGGTCACTGCACAGCAGAAGGGAAGTCACAGGTCGCTAGCGTTAGGGAAGACAGCGACCGTGGCAGAAGGAAAAAGAAGCGCGCCTTTGGGAAGTCACATTTGTAGAGTTCCTTCTTTTAAGATAAAGAAAAGCTATTTAAGGAGGGGACGTGCGGGAAACCTACCCAGGTACACATTCACGACAGGTTTAGCGTGGGGCTTTGCAACTTGGAGCAACGCGGGAGGCCTTCTCGGAAACTCAGTGACACGAATTGTAGGAACACTGTGCGGTCTCCCTCAGACCGCAGAGGAGTCCCGAGGGATCCGGTACATTCGGCCCCCCCACCCCCCGCGCCCCTGTCCAAGAATGAGGCAGGTTAGTATAATGACTCCATTAAACGAAGGTCATTAGTGGGGTTTGCACACAGGAACTACATTTACATACACTGCCCTTGGTCTGTGCCCTTCAGTGTAGGTGGCAAAGTGATGCGATTAATTATGCACAAATCGTGATTTCTGGTGTCACATTCCAGCACTTACAGCTCTTGGGAAGCTCTTTGTCAGGTAGGTGGTCCTAGCTATTGACTGACAGCTTATCGCTGTTTTTAAAAGAAAATTCTGTTACGTACGAGGTTTGGAATCTTTCACCCTTCCTACATTTTAAAAAAGTTTGGAGCTCTTGACTCCAGTACTTTAAATCTGAATTCTTGTTTTGCGGAAGACGACCATATACTAGTCGTGTATTAGAGGAAAAAATATTTATCTTAAGCCCAGAAAGGGGTTTTGGTCTGAATCCTTCACAACCTCTGCAGGCAATAAAGAGGAAGAATGCAAAATCCCGGCACAGCTCCGAGGTGGAGAAACAGTATTTCCCCTTCAATTAATGATTAATTCCTCAGCTGGTGGGCCAGGCAGTCTCTGACCTCCACGTGACAACCATGTGCCCCAAAGCTTCTCTCCAAGGAGGCAGAGGCCGGCCTTGTAGAGGTGGTAAAATCCGGCCATCTCAGTTTGGAGGCTGCAGAAGGACTCTCTGCCCCGCAGGGAAATCTGCGCAAAGCTTGCAATGTCTCCTGCAACTCAGCGACAGTGTTCTATGGACGACTCGCCTCTGTTATTAAGCCTGGAAGTGATTTACTATCTGAGTCCCCCCACAGTTCGAGCCTCTTGATGTACTTTGTGTGCATGTGTTTCTGTCACATACGTGCCACAGCAGAACAGATTTTGTTTTGACACTTTTGGTTCATGATGTTATACTCTGAGTATTTTACAATAATAGCCAATGTAAACAAACATCTCTGGGATTCTCAAATTATTACTTATGATTCTTGGACATTGCATCTCTGCGGTACTGACGCATTCTTAGCTTTTTCCAAGGACACCGTATGTTAGCACCCGTGCCAGCCTCATTATCCCACAGAAAGGCCCTGGGCTGGATGATAATGAGCGCTGTGCAGCATCGCTCCACACACTGGCAGCGACGACGCATGAGCGCCTTCTCCCAAGACCATTCCTGTATCCTGATATAGTAAAATTGCTAAATATGGTGAAAGTTTTCTGGCGTTTCTTTCTCTGGCTGCCATGCCAGAGTCCAGTCTGCCGGGCTGCGCTGAATCCGACTCTATTGGCACACTACCCAGTTTTTGCATTCATTTTAAAGATCATTTTAAGGGGATTGTGAAACTGTATAAATTAATGACTGAAAAGGACAGAGTTACCAGTAAGTCTGTCATAGCAAGCCTGGGCTGACATTTCTTAAAATTATGTTTTGGGGCTGGGGATTTGGTGGGAGCCTTTTTTCGGGGCAGCTTATAATGGCATATAAAAATCTGTCCATTGGTGTGTATGTGGCTTTTCATCCGAGAGGCCTGAAGTTCAAATGGCCTCCAGCTGCAGGACGCGCCCAGCTGCAGTAAGGGCGGGATCCGTGGGTGGTGGGAAGGTGTGAAGGGCTTCCGGCGGGGAGGGGGGTGATGGTGGTGGAGATATTGGCTGCCCCAGCTACCCACCGGGACGTCCCCACATTTAAAGCAACACACCGGCTTGGAGTTGCCCGAGCCCTGCTCCCAGGCCCCCGGAACCCCCACCGTGTCCAGGCCACGCGCGATAATCAGAAGCAGGTCCCGGCCCAGCCACCTTGGCTACTATCCCCGCGTGATGCCACGAGGGCGGGAGGAGCCGGCTCGGCGGGGGCGAGCCTCAAGGTCTTCTCTGCACATCTGGCGCGATTGGGAGCTCTCGCCTTTCTTCCCCTCGGTTTTGTTCTCACAGCTGTGTCCATTCCGCCCGTGACCCCCCGAGTGATCCCTGACAGGTGATGAATTGGCAGCAGCGGCGGCGGCAGCAGCGCGCGGGCCAGGACGCGGCGGGGCCGGAGCCGGAGCCCCGGAGCAGACTCTCTGGCGCCAGGCGCGTGACGCCGCCCATTCACGCCGCCCTGCAGCCTTGTCCTCGCGGCGCCGCTCAGGCGGCTGCCATAGCAACCGCGCCGTCACTCAGCGCGCGCGCCCAGCTGATCAATGCCTGCAAGGCCCGGCGGTCCCAGGCTCGCCCTGACCGGGCCGTCAGCCTGCGCGCACCTGCAGCCTCTGCACGTCTTAAGTTTCGAGTGATTTGGGGGAAGAAGGAAGACCAAGAAGAAAAGAACAGGAAAAAAAAGGGGGGGCGGGG
>NW_022196912.1:40803089-40805866 GCF_008632895.1 Mastomys coucha
AAAAAAAAAAAAAAAAAAAAAAAAGCATCAGACTTTTCCACAGCAGCCCCACCCCCACCCTGAGAGATGGTAGGATGCGCTGCTGCGGGCGGTCTTCTGGCCTCTCTGAGAGCCAGCGTGCAGCTCCCGCAACTGCGCGCAGATTTCCGCTACAACAGCGGCAGGGGGGTGAGGGGGGGCAGGCCTAGCCCCTCATAGTGCTGAGTTTTCTCCTGACATCATCTAGAGTCCAGAACTTGTAAGTCAGCCTGGAGACGCAGACACCTCCTCTGTCCGGGTTTATCTCCAGGGAAAGCTCCCTTTAAGGAACCAGATGCCAACACTTCCGGATGGTTTATGGCACACGGATCCCTCAAGGGTGCTCATCCACCGCTGAGAGTGTTTGTGGCAGTTATTCATTGCCTGTCCCCGCAGAGTCGTCCTCTGCTGGCCCTAAAACCCAAGGGTGAGGGTGGGAGTGCTGGGGATTTGGGGGAGGGGGTTGCGGCGCACATCCCGCCAGCGCTGTTATCTGGCTTATCCGAGTTTGTTGTGGTTTTCGAGGAAACAGCATCTGGGTTGTATAAGGATTCGAGTTTTTGCTTTTTGTGTTTATTTAATACCTTGGCAAGAGGGAGCCCTTATCCTGAAACCAGATAAACCGAATTTGGGTTTAAAAAGGCCTTAGATGAGGGAGGCTAGGACTGAAGGAAAAAGAGCAAAGCCACAAAAAGCAAACAAGAGGATGTTTGTTTTTCTCTTTGGGGTAAATTTTTTTTGAAGACTCTTACACTTCGTGTCACACACAGCTAATAAATGGCATTAGCGAAGCGCCGCAGCTACTACAATGGCTTAGCCTTAAGTCTGGCTCGCCCTTGCCTCGCCACAATTCCGGCCATAACTCCTTCTAGGATTCCTTCACAGTTCTGTTTACCTGCAGATCTCAAGTCCCAGCTTAAAAAAAGAAAGAAAGAAAGAAAGAAAGAAAGAAAAAGGAAAAAAAAAGTCGTGCCAAATCCAATTGCTTGCCACTGTCTGATCCCCTTTTAGAAGGATCACTTTCCAGCCTGGTTCAAAGAAAGCCAAGTTTGGGAAGTTCGGCGGAAGGGTCCGATTTAACTACGGAGCGCCGCAAATATTCTGTTACCAATACTGTGAAGTGCTCGGATTTGCGGCCGCTTTTGGCATTCACAAAGGATTTTCCTGCGACTTTTATTCCGGTCACCAAATTTTAAAAAGAAAATTAACTGGACGGAGCGATATGCCTTGGAAAACAATCTCGGACTGCCTGCGAACTGGCGGGAGAGGGGGCTGGCGTCGCCGAGTCTGCGCCACGGGGAGGCGCGCGCCTCGGGTCGGGCCACCACCGGAGCCGGGGTCACCGCGGGGACCCCAGGCCGCAGCCCACTGGGCGCTCCCCAACCCGCCAAGCTGAGAGAGCGCAGGGCACAGGCCACCCGCGTCTGCCCACTGGCGTCCGTGGGAACCCGCAAGCAGCCTGCAACAAGGGCGGGCTTGTCCGGAATAAAACTGCTTCTTAATATTATAATGCCGCACCAAAAGCAAAACCTGGCCCGGCTTGTGTTCCCTAACAAGAAACACATTGTGTGCGCTGCCCCCGCCTTGGTTGGCTCCAGCCTCATTTGCGCTCTGTCCGCGCTGCAGACAGCCAAGTCCAGGACTGTAGTCTACCCGAGCCCGGAGCCCACAGCACGTGCGCCCGGGGGCACCCCTGCCGCGCCCCTGGCGGGGTGGGGCGGCTAGAGATGCTTAGGTGCGCCTGCAGCTCCAGGGCTCTTGCCTTTTGCCAGCTCTGCAGGCCACTGGGCTCATCATCTCTCTGGACATTGGTGGCTCCAACCCTGCTGGGGAAACTTGTTTTTTTAAAAAACAGTTTGACGCTCTTCTACTTCCCTCAATTTTTAGGCGCCCACCCCCCTTGCCCCCAGACTTCTCTGCTGATAAAGGGAAAATACTCAAGGGTCTTGTAAACCCTGCCCCCACCCCACCCCCCACCGCGTGCGGGTCATTGTTGCCCCCACCCCTGGCCGCAGGCACGTGCCTCCATTGCCTCCTTGTGTGGGAAAGGGCAGGACTGGGCCACATCCTCAGAGAGGTGACTACAGTTGACTGAGAAAGTCAGGACCTTTATGGGATTGTGAGCTGGACCCAGGAATTTGGGTCGGCCTAGTCAGACTGATGGAGTCCCATAGTCATCCTATTATCTTCTTGGCACTGTGGCAATGGGCGTGGCCTGTTGAGATTTGGACATTGCCTTTCAGCCAGAGCCTGGACAAAAGGCCTGTGAATTGAACCATGCATTCACTTTTTATCTTATATTGTAATTTTCTTTTGAGGACTTCTTAAATGAGCACCTCATCTAAATTATTCCCATCCTTCCTTCCACGTCCAGTGTTCCTCTCCCCAGCAGGTGGTCTCTTCTTTAGTTATTATTGCTACATGTGTATGACACACACAAATACACAGAGAACTGAGTCTATGCAGCTCCACTCCTATGCATGAGCATATTCTATCTGGAAGCTCTTCCCCAGAGGTCTCAATTTATTCTCTCTCAGCAGCTATTGACTACCTTTTACATCTAGGGGTGGGGCCACGTGGAAGTTCC
Source organism: Mastomys coucha (assembly GCF_008632895.1). Lineage (NCBI taxonomy): Eukaryota > Metazoa > Chordata > Mammalia > Rodentia > Muridae > Mastomys > Mastomys coucha. The sequence goes on from NW_022196912.1 coordinate 40,805,695, forward strand.
TCCCTTCATATGGCATGTGGTGGTGTCACCATGCTGGTCTCATTCAGGATCCCATATTGTTGAGATTTCACACATGCATTTTCCATGTCTAGGGGACAGTGTTTAGCACCAGGCATCCTGGACCTCTGGGTGTTAATTTTAGTGGTTGTAGGGAGGGATGGAGCGGGGGGGG
>NW_022196912.1:40805876-40813250 GCF_008632895.1 Mastomys coucha
ACTGCCCAGTCATTTATTCTCTGCATTTGGACCAGCTGTGGGTCTCAATAACAGTTTCCATCTGTTGCAAAAAGATGCTTTTTAAAGAATGAGGCAAGAGCTACACTTACCTGTGAGCCTAATGATACATATTTAGAAAGTATAGGGCCAGAGAGATGATTCCTCGGTGGTTAAGAGCACTGGCTGCTATTCCAGAGGACTGGGTCTCAGTTCCCAGCACCCACCTGGCAGCACACAGCTGCCTGTAACTCCAAGATCTAATACCCTCATACAGACACACATGCAGACAGAACACCAGTGAGCATAAAATAAAAATAAATTATTTTAAAAGGTCTACTGATTTAGGAAAATGGCTGTAATAGACTCTCCTTCAAGGTCTACCACCTCTAGCCATAGGTACTTTGTTAAGTTTTCAGTACTAGGCTTGAATTCCCTCTAACTAAACAGATATCAAATCTAATTAGATAGCTGTTGGTAGAAATGATTAGAGGGCCATCATTTCACCGTTGGGGACATATTGCTGGTCCAGTCATGGGTTTGGTTCATAAGGGTTAAGGCGGGGCAGGACTGCCCATGGCTCCTTCCCTCAGCAGCTTGAATAGCACCTTCCAATACCATAAAAGGCAGTCCTCCTGGAGGAGGTGCCCAGGTCAGCTCCTGTGTCCAGACTGCATGTTGTCTTCAGCAATTGTCTTACCTGGGAGGAAACCGAAGGCAATGGCAAAAGCCCGTAGTGCTTTAGGAGACTTAAGCTCTGGCCAACAACTCATGCAAGGGGGGATGGGTATTCCTACAGGCCAAGCTATTCAAGAGGTTGTGGCAGGGGGATCGTGTAAGGCCATGAAACCTATTGAGACCTCAAGGGGAGGGAGGAGGGAGAAAGGGGGAAAGAAAAGGAAGAGAGAGAGAGGGAGGGAAAGAAAAAAGGGAGGGATATATAGAGGCACTCATGCCTGGCACTGGGGTTTTATTAGATAGCGCTTGGTTCTTGGGGTGTGGGCAGCATCACTCTGACATGTATGTAGTATAACTCCATTAAAAGCACACACACACACATATCTATGTGCATATATATGTATTATATATGTATGTATATGTAAAGTTGTAAAATAATCCTATGGCCTCCTATAGGGAGACTGGATGACTAATGGCTCAGACTCATGAGCCTTGAATTTCCAGAGGGTGGATATGGGAGCCCCTAGGTAGAAGCTGTTGGCCGCTGCTGTAAGACCTCTTCTGTAAGGGTATCCCCTGAGAAGACATTGAGGAATCGCCTCATTGCAGGAGTGTAAATGCCTCTCTGTTAAGCTCGGCCAGCTCTTTTAGTTGATGTTACCATTGCATGCACATCCAGGGAAGTGGGATCCAGCTGAGGTTGCCGCCCACCCCTCCCTTTATACATCCCTTGCCTTTTCCTTTCTTTCCCTTTCTCCTCCTTCCTTTTCTTTCCCCCTTTCTTCCTCCTCCCTTCCCTTGAAGTTTTAATACGTTTCATGGCCTTACATGATACCCTGCCACAACTTCCTGAATAGTTTGGGTTATGGGAATATCCATCTCCCCCCCCACCACCTTGCTTAGTCCTTCATTTCTTTACTCTGATTGCATTCCCATCTACGTCCCAATACATACATTCTTGCAGTGAATACTCAGGTGAGCCACTGTGGGACCCATGGCTCTCTCTATAAAGGGAGAGTGCCAGGCCTCTCAATTTGTGCCTCCACTGAGCCCTCCTGCTCATAGGCCTGGGTATAGCCGAGAAGAAGTGCCCAGGTTTCCTCTGCCAGGCAGTCTAGACTGAAGGACAGAACCTCAGTTCCAGGAGCCCCAGCCCAGGCCTTTCTGACTTCAAAGAATGTGAACTAAGCCTTTGTACTGGGTGACCTAAAACTTTCTGGAAATGTTCCACAACTATTTAATTCTTTGAGAGAAATGCAAGCTTTAACTAAGAAAATGTTGACCATAGATGCTTTATGGTTCCTTAAAAAGGCCACATTTTGAAACAGAATATGTTTAGGAGTCCTCCAGTGCGCTGTCCTTGACCTTTGGGCAATGGTTCTCAATCTGTGGGTCATGACCTCTTTGGGGAGTTGAATGACCCTTTCACAGGGGTTGCATATCAGATATCCTGCATATCAGATATTTATATTATGATCATAACAGTAGCAGAATTACTGTTACAGGATTAAGTAGCAACAAAAATAATTTTACGGTTAGGAGTCATGGAAACATGAGGAGCTGTATTAGAGGGTCGCGGCATTAGAAGGTTGAGAACTACTGTCCTAGCAGAGAGGAAAGGCCAGGATCTCTGGGGTATAGAGAAAACATGGCCTGCTGCACCCTGAACCCTGGCTATAGAGAGAGAAGCCCAGACTATAAGCGTCAGTAGTCTGGCCTCCTAGGCCGCTGTGATAGGTGGATGTGTCTCTGGGAAAGTACCCAACTCTGATGACATCACATTCCTTTGTCACATATGAGAAGGAAGGAGAGTGCAGCACCTCCCGGTGATTTTATTTTGACTGTTCCATGCATCTCCCACAAATGCCTGAAAGAGCATATTACTCAGCTACATGGACACCCATTGATAGCTTAAATTTTAGATAGATAAGGAATCATTATTTTTAGGGAGAGTATGCTTCTACAATTATCCCGTTAAGTCTAATGACCTTCTCAGTAATTCATCATAGGAAGGAAGATATTCTTATAGGAGTTAGAGGGATAGCTCAACCCTTAAGAGGGCTTATAACTCTTTCAGCATCCCCTCACAGAGAAACCCTGTCTTGAAATAACAAACAAAACAAAAACCAAAAATCAACAAACAAACAAAAGACCAAGTGAATGAATTAATTTATCAAGTGTCAGAGTTGGCTAAGGCAATGCCAGCTGCTATACTGAACCAGCCCAGAACTCTGAACACACTAGAAAGTCTCCCTCAGATAGATGTCACCAAATGACATGGAGCTACATTGGAGCAATGACTTCAGGGCAATAGCATTGCTTTATAATGTATCTACCATATTCTCTAGGGCTCCTAAGGTGTTTGCATCTGATTCTATCAGATCTGGAGACAGAACAAGGCTTGATGACCCACACTTGGAAAGTGAGACAGAAGAAGGCTTCTAACCTTGGGGATGGCTAACCCTGAGGCAGCTCGTTTACTGTGCCTCCTGGACTGTCAAGTGGTTGTTCCCTGCTATCTCCTCACTAAGATCAAAAAGAACTCTCCCTTCTTCCAGTGTGACAATCTAAGATGTCTCCTCATGTGACTAGAAGCCATTGCTATGGTTGAGAACCAGAATTCAGTCTTATAGCTGCACTTTACTGCAATGGAGGCTGGGAGATCTTGGCTCCAGTATCCCAGGAAGGAAGGACAACTACTTTAGGAGCTCATGGTCAGTCTCTTTCACAGTGACCTTCGGCTTACTGATTCTTCTGATGTTGTTGGGACACTGTTGCCTATTTCAGAGCCCTTTCTTAGGGGGAGAGAGAGGGGATGCAGTAAGAATTTGAGTGACAGGCTGTTGGATCTCAGTATTGTGACAAGAGAAACCGCAGTCTTGTTCTACAGCATCCAGTGTTAATATATAGATATATAGCTGAGATGCTGACATGGGACAGGAGGAGACAGCCACACTTAGAATCCACTTTTGAATGCAACCCTTTTAAAGGTAAGGATGCTCTCGTGCCAGCCAGGGTGGGAGTGAGTAAGATCAGTGTCAGAGGCAAGGGAGGGGGTTTTGATGTCTCTGTTTTCCCTGAGGACCCTTGAATCATGCAGAGAGCAGAATGGTGCTGGAGAGAGTGGGAGAAGTAAACATGTGGTATGTGGGTGTGTTCCCAGAGAGGAGCTGTCACTTGGAAGCACAATAAAAGGATTGCCCTGTTGGCATCCGTGGCCTATTGGGTGATCATATAATTAGTCCTGAGTGAAAGCAAGAGGAAACATGTCAGGAGCTGTTTTCATAGTCCTTTTATGAACGTTTACATGAGTTAATGAATACGCAAACAGATGCGTTGAAAACACCGCAGGAGTAAAACAACAAAGCCTGGCACACAGAGGTAAGTCAGCAGCTCAGGAGGAATCAGATCTCACCTCAGGGGGCAAGGGGACAGGTTTCCATGAACACAGAAATTGAAGCTAGTGTGACTGACAGCACCAGGAAAATGGAGCTCAAAGATGTTCACCTACCCACCCACTCATCTAGGCATTCACCCACATATTCATCTGTCCATTCATCCATCCATCTGCCTTTCCCTCTCATGGTCTCTCCATCCCTCCATTTACTCATTCACCCACCCACACCCACCCACTCGTCAATCCATTCACCTACCTATTCATTTATCCATTCACCCATCCACTCATCCATCCAACTATCCATCTGTCCTTCTCTCTGTGTTCTCTGGCTCCTTCTCTCAGCCTCCCCATCCACTCATCTATCCATCCATCCATCTATCCATCCATCCATCCATCCATCTATCCATCCATCCATCCACTCATTCTTTCATCTACCCATCTATCTACCCATCTATGTATCCTCTAAGTACCAAACACCTAACATATGCCAGAAAAATCCCCTAGGTTATAAAATATTGCTGAACAGAACTGATAGAAGTCTGTCACTATCAGGGTCTTCCATTCCTGGGGCGGGGGGTGAGAGAAAGCAAGCACCCTGGAGAATAAATGAACAGTTTACTGTAAGATTGACAGAGCTCTGACTACAGGGCAGGGACTGGAAATGAGAAGTGTCAGAAGCAATTTTGGATAAAGTGGCCCTGGGAAACTTCATTGAGAAGGTGACAATCGAAGGGAGGTTTGAAGAAAGCAAGGTGGTATCCATGACATGATCTGGGGAATAGCATTCTGAAAGAGGGAACAGCCAGCAAGGAAGGTCCAAGGTATGTATGCATAGGCATCCACAGTGTATGGAAATGGCCAGTGTGGTAGGAATATGGTGGGTCCTAGAGTGGTTTAGGTATAGTTTATTGCAAGCACTATTTTTATTTTATACATAATTCTCAGTGTACAGAGGGACGGAAGTACAATTTGTGATCCTCCTGCCTCCGATTTCTGTGTGCTGCAGTTATAGGTGTGTACAACCATGCCCCGCTTCATTTTAACTATCTTAAACCATGTATTTCAATGATATTACCTGTAGTCACGCCCCTGTGCTACCCACGGCCATCTCTCGGAGCTCTCTGACTTTTCCAAGTGAGACTCTGAACCCAGTAGACAAACATCCTCTTTTTTTTCAGTGCTGGCCTTGGTGGTCACTGTCCTTTTTTTTTTTCTTTGGTTTTCCAGACAGGGTTTCTCTGTGTAGCTCTGGCTGTCCTGGAACTCACTCTCTAAACCAGGCTGGCCTCGAACTCAGAAATCCGCCTGCCTCTGCCTCCCAAGTGCTGGGATTAAAGGCGTGCGCCACCACTGCTCAGCTCCACTGTCCTCCTTGGTCTCCATGGCTCCGTCCTGGAGTCTACCATTTTTTGCCTCTTGTGTCAGGTCTGGGCTTCCTCCTAAGCTGAGTGTGTGCGTGTGAGCAAGATTCACGTCTTGAGACACACCAATCGGTGCTTACCTTCCTGGAGCCAAGAGAAGGTAGATGGGCTCGCACTCCGAAATTCAGAGGTTTTTGCCTCGGTGAGATGGCAAGCACGGAGCTTAAGCTGCCACCCTAATTGAGGTATCTGCTTCCTCTGAACCCCTTTTTCAAAGTCCAGGCAGTCAGGACTGCTTAATTGGCTCTGTGGAGACCAGAAGCTTTGCTGCCCTCTGAGGTATATGCGTGTAACCTCCCCTGTAACCAGGGTAAGGAATTTAGATGACTTCTCTGGACCCCTTAGATGGTTAGTAGGTAGCTAGTGGGTGTGTATCAACAGTGCACGAAGCGTCTGGAATTGCCCAGCTGCCTTACTAGACTAGTTCTGGGTTCTTTCCCTGCCTGCCCTTTAGGCCTATGACCCCAGTGTCCCTGGAGGGAGGGGCCCATATCTATTTTCCTGGGCTCTTGGAATTTACACCTGCCAAGGGCTGGCCTCAGTGGGTGAGCTAGCCGCTTCCTCGGATGCTTACTCTGCACCTGGAGGGCATACCCACCCCTTCCTGATACTCCCTGTGTCTGCTCTGCTCCAAGTGACAAGCAGTCAGAAGGACTTTCAAGCTTCAAGAAGTGTGGTTCAATCCCACCCCGACCTGCCTAGCCTGTGAGAATGTGAGTCATCTCTGCAGCAATGGGAGGAATTCACACTTTCAAATGAAACTCTTGGGAGGAACTCACACTTTCACATGAAACTCTTGGCTACCTCTGGTTCTTCTAGAAGTGAGCAGTGACCTTGGAACTATACTTCAGGGTCACCAGCTGGCCCTGTACATCCATCCCCTCCTGGAGAGCTTGGGTCCACTAGCTGGTGTTGGTAGTAGTTTAGCATTACCTGGAGTTTTATGTTTCTTGATGACCATGGTCAGTGGTGCTGGAAATGGCCACTTAAGAACAGTGTGGAGCTTCTGTGGGAACTTCGAAGGAAGTACATCAATTAACCTCATGCCACTAAGAATATCATTATTCATTCAACAGATTAATCAATTCATTTTTTGTTGTTGTTTTTGTCAGTTTGTTTTCTGGGACAGGGTTTCTCTGTGTACCGCTGGCTGTCCTGGAACTTGCTTTGTAGATTAGGCTGGCCTCGAACACAGAGATCCACCTGCTTCTGGAGTGCTGGGATTAAAGGTGTGTGCTACCATGCCCAGCATTTTGTTAGTTTGTTTCATTTTTGAAGATAATTTACTATCAGAAGGAAGGATCCAGTTCTAAAATTTTCATTATTTATTTGAGATTAAGTATGTTACCCAGGCTGGGTTTATGTCATTCTCTTTATCAGCCTCTGGATAATAGTAGTCTTGCTCCTACCTGCTCAGCCTATAGGTTTTAAAACAAATTTTTATGTATTTTGTTGTCATTGTTATTGGTGGTAGTTGTTTGTTCTTGGTAATAGTGGTAGTGGTAGTGGTAATGTGTGTGTGTATATGTGTGTGTATGTATGTGTATATGTGTGTGAATGTATGTGCATGTGTGTGTGCATGTATGTGCATGTATGGGTATGTGTGTGTACATATGTGTGTGCATGTATGTATGTGTGTGTGCATGCACATATGTGCACATGCACGTGTGTGTGCACACTATCATGTGTCTGTGGAGGTTAGAGGACAACTTGCAGGAAGCCAGTTCTCTCCTTGCATTATTTGAGTTCTGGGTTCAGAATTGAGATGATCAGCCTTAACAGCTAGCTCATTTACTTGCTGAGCCAGCTCATTGGCCTCCGCACTCCCAGTTTATATTTTTTGTTGTTGTTGTTTTTTGTTTTTTTTTTTTTTTGTTTTTT
>NW_022196912.1:40813347-40818930 GCF_008632895.1 Mastomys coucha
TTAAAACTAAGTTGGGGCAGGTCTGTTGGCACTTTCCTATGAATCCAATGCTCAGGAGGTGGAGGTAGAATGACTAAGTTCAAGGCCAGCCTGGCCATGTGAGACCTCTCTCAAACAAACACCAACAAGCTCTAAATCAAAGACGTCTTTCCATTTTGATGCTAATGAGTTCACTTTTTGTTATTGTAGGGTACATTTCTCCAGGGAGCTCAGTCAGTGCCACCTCCAGTCCTGTGAGAGACCTGCTATGCCTCGGCTCTAGTGCACCCTTTCTTGAACTGATTCCAAGCTCTGCCTTCATTGGCATGGAAGGCAGAGAGGACACTGCCAGCCCCAGCCTGCCCCAGCCTGCTGGTGACCTCCCCAGGGCCCTGGAAGCCCAGTGACTCAGCATGACTTAACAACGTGGTTTTCCATAGGAGCGAGATAATTTGCCATATAGCTAGTACAGGATAAAAGTTAACACTATTTAGAAGAACAATTCTAAGTTAATAATGAGAGGAAAAAAGAAAGCCAGATATCTTTCCACTCTAGAGACAGATTCTAGGACATGCATATACTGGGAGGTCCAGTCTGGGCCTTGCTGCCTCAGTCTGGTCTGGGTGTTGCTACAGGGCTTTTCTTCTTCTTTTTCTTGTTAGAAGTGATAGGGTTTATTCCAAACTCTAAGATGATGTGATATGTTGACCTTCTCTTTTTTATAAGCTATGTGGACAGATGGCTACTTGACAAAGTTGTACAAACGCTGGCACTTGGCTAGCTCTGAAGTCAAAGTTGAGAGTCTTCATTGCTGTGACTTCCAAGGTGATCAGGGCACGGGCCTTCTTGACACCCTTCTCTTGGAGGCTAGCTAGTTGGAGCCTCCTTCAGGGTCTTTCTGCTCAGCCTGTCTCAAAGAACAGCCTGAGCTGGCCTCCTGTCCCTCAGCGATGCTATGTGGAGCTCCTGTGACCACCCAAAACTGTTAGCTGGATTCCTTCCTTTAAAGCTGGATGTTTTCTTCAGTAGGACTGGGTTGTTAGGTTTTAGAAAGAACTGGCTGCTCAGGTCAGCCAATGGGGAGGAGAGATTGGAAGGATTTTCTTGTTATTTTGCTTTTTTGTTATGTTTCTTTTTGTAATGCTAGGGATAACCCGGGGTGTCATATGAGTTAGGCAAATACTTTCTATGCCTAAGTTATACCTTTAGCCTTTGTATTCCATTTCTAACTGCTTTGGAGTCTGTTTAATGTTTTAAGGGCAGGGAGTCAAGGGTAAGAAATCTAGAATTGGAGATAAGGCTGTTTAAGAACTCTAACTTTAGATTCAGGGTTTAATACCAAAGCAGGTGGCTTCATTGTGTCTTGCCCCAGCTTTGGATTTCCCAGAGTGTCTGGCCTGGAGTATGTGGGGACTGAGAGGTGAGCATTGACAATGTATTGGGAAGCTCTCTCTCTCCCACATTACCCACTGACTCTGTGGACTCTTGTTTTTAAAATAAGATGTGTAGTACCCTCCCCCCCCAATTTGCACATATGGTGTCTTGAGCATGTCTGTGTGTTACAACATGGTCATGTAAGGAGCCCCAAGTCTTAGAAGCAGAAGGACATGGATGGAGTCAATGTGGAACCAATGGAAATTAGAGTCAGGCCCACACAACTGAGCCCCAGTAGATGGCCTACAGGGTCAATAGAAAATTAGCCACTGAGGCTGCATTGCTCACTTTTGCAGGGCATCTAAGCCAAATCCTTGTGCATGTTAGGCAAGTGATCTGCCACTGAGCTCAGTCCAGAAGGGCAGTTTAAACCCACCTGCTCACCGTTTCTTTTAATTTAGTGTTTCCCTGGCTTTGAGACTAAGACATAAAAGTCATCCTTGATCTTCGCAACCACATTTTCCCCTCTCCCCTGGGACCATCACTTTTATTCTGACAGATGTCAGATCTGTTAGTTTCTATGGCTGATGGTAGACATCTAAGATTCTTGGTTCTGCCACATCTATGATGTCCAGACATACTTGGCTGGCTGAAGGTTCTCCCAGATTCTTCCTCTTTGTGTTATAAAGGCTGTTATTTTCCAGGAAACTGTGGTGATTTGAATGAGACTGTCCCCATAGGCTCAAATATTTGAATGCTTGGTCTCCAGGAAGTAGCTCTATTTGAAAGGATTAGAAGGATTAGGAGGTATGTGACCTCATTGGAGGAAGTATATCACTGGGGAAGGGCTTTGAGGTTTCAAAAGTCCATGCCAAGCCTAGAGTTTTTCTCTCTCTGCTCATAGATCAGGATGGAAGTTCTGAGCTACTGCTCCAACATCTGCTTGTTTGCTGCCATGTTCCCTACAATGGTGATAATAGACTAAACCCTCTGAAACTATGGTCTCTTAACAGCAATAGGATAGTGACTAAGACAGGCACCTACACTGGGTATCTATAAAGACCCATCCATCCCTCTCTCTGACCACTTTCATGCCCCACTTCATCTGTTTGCCTTCTTCTTTGTTCAGGTCTCATAGGCCAGTTCCTCTGACCATTCCTCTAGTCTTCTGTGATGGGTCTGTCTTGGTCCCCCCACCCCCTTCTTCAGAGCCCACCTATGAGTGTTTGCTACTGTTTAGAACATTGTTTGAACTCCTTCTACTGGGAGACACATGGTCTAGGGCAGGGGGCTTCTGTCATATATATGACAGGTGGAACAGGATCTGGAGCCAATCAGTTTTCTGTATTCTTCTGGATACACGTGGGCAACGGTTCTTTGTGGCCTAGCACATCAGCATTAGCCAAGGGTTTCTCAGAGATGCCTGTTCTCAGGCCCATTCTGGCTGCTGAATCACTGCCACTGAGCTGGCCTAATGTGACCCAGTGGCACCACACAGTAGCTCTGGGCCCCATGGGGACAGGAATGGGAAAAAAGCCATGTCTTTCTATTCCTCTGACAGCTTCCTGCTCCATATTCACTCTGTATTCTGGGTACTTCAAAGCCACCAAGGGTGATCTTGTATCCAAATGCAAACTCAGAGGAGAAAAAGGTTGTCACTATAGCTTAAAACCAGGAGAACAAACCTATCAAGGACAAGGCTTGGACCAGCTTGCAGGAGAGGAGGCCTCCAGTCTGAGGTCTGGAGTTGGTATTTGGTGGGATTAGGAGATACCAGGATGTCCTGATGGCACTAGGAAGGGCATGTGGAAGTCCAGAGCCCAAGTGGCAGAGGTAACTCATAATTTGGAGGTAGCATTCATTTTTATCAGACTAGACTATTTGATTTGTTATATCCATAAACATAAAATATTGCTAGAAAAGAGCTCTAAGTAAGGTCATTTTGTGTTCCTTCTAAAGTCAGTTGTGAAACCATGGAGTGATGTAAGGCTAGGTCGAGGTCACACACTGCTGGTGAGAGTGGCATTCTGCCTGGGGGTGGCTCCAGGCTTGGAGAATGTGGCTGACAGTTGGTTGTCTCTGCCCTTCTCCTGTACTTCAGACACTCTGGTCCCTGAGAGAGATGCCTACTCCTGGGAGATATGTTTCAAGACTGACTTTTCCCTTCCCTCCTCCTCTTCCTCTTCCACCTTCCTCTCTGTCTCCTACTTTCCTCCTGTTGCTCCCCCTGAGAGCCTGGGAGGTGGAGCAGGGAAGGATCTGGGCTTGGAGAAAATCTTGCTCCTTCAGCTTGTATAGATTTTCTAAACCTTGGTATGCAAACTCCTTTTTTAGCCTCTCATTTTTGTCCACATGTTTCTAGGTGATAGTGTGAGAGTCACCAAGACTAAGTTATTCTCCACAGCAGGACATCAGGGTTTTGACTGTTGTCTTGGTCTGTGGTGGTTTGAGTGAGAATGGCTCCCAAAGTCTCCTGTGGTTGAATACTTGGTCCCTAGTTAGTGGAACTGTGTGGGAAGGATTAGGAGGTGTGACCTTGTTGGAGGAGGCATGCTGCTAGGGGCAGGCTTTGAAGTTTCAAAACCTCAAACTGTTCTCAGTTTCATTTTTCCCTGCCTTGTGTTTGTGGATCAAGATGTGAACTCTCACCTACTGCTCCATCACCGTGCCTACCTGTCTGCTGCCATGTTCCCTGCCATGATGGTCAGGGACTCACCCTCTGGAGCTGTAATTGCCAATAAAATTCTTTCTTTTAAAAATTGCTGGCAGGGAGGTGGTGGCACATGCCTTTTAATCACAGCACTTGGGAGGTAGGGGAAGGAGGATTTCTGAGTTCAAGGCCAGCCTGGTCTACAGAGTGAGTGACAGTCAGAGTTATACGAGAAATCCTGTCTCAAAAAACCAAAAAACCAAAAACCAAAAAACCAAACCAAAACAAAAATTGCTTTGTTCATGGTCTCTTTCTCTCCACAGCAATAGAAAAACAACTAAGACAGGGTCCAAGTCTCTTGGTGGCTCCTACAGCAAAGAAGATGGTAGGACTTGACAAAATTTCTAGCCTGCCTCCCTCTGAGGCTGAGACCCTAAGAGCTCCCTTTCTGGTCTTACAGCATACTCCTGATGGCTCCCAGAACACTAGATTTCCTCAGCGTCTCCACCGAGCTCCCCCGGAGTACAGCCTGGATGCCCTGAGGTACAGCTCAGCCTGGCTCTCTTCCACACTGTTCCTGTCATGTCCCTGGGTCTGACCTTCTCATCTGGACTACCTGTGATGACTGCTTTGATGTATCTTTGTGCCCAAGTCTTCTGAGTGATAGAATAGAATATTTAAGAATAGCAGTGAATTGGTCAAGTTTTTTCTTCCTTCCTCTTCAATGGGTCCCTTAATAACACTCCAGCACCAAACTGCTACCTTATTTAGCCTGATATCCCAGCATGAACCCTGGACCATAGACCTGGGCCCCCAGCCCTCTGGCCTGGAAGGTTGTTTTTTCACACCCTATACGCCATGGTCATAAATTCATGACAATTGCTCTGTTTTAGTCTGTGGGTACTTGCATTTTAAGCAGGTACAACCCTGTCAGGCCATACCCAGAGCCTTCTGTGGTCTAGCCCTTGGGTTAGAACGCTCCAGTTTCTCCTTTGTGACTAGGTGACCCTACCCTGTGAGGATTTTCAGAAAGGCATCTATAATGTGCCTGTTGAGTATTTGGTACTCATTTGCTGATTATTTCTACTTCTCTTCCATGCACTAAACTCCTTAGTGACCAGCTAATGGTATCTCCCCTTTACTGCCAATTCCCAGCATGTAGCACTGGGACCAGTGCATAGAAATTCGAGATAATATACCTGTGGAGTAGTGTCCCATGTTGGTGTGATTATTGGATAGTTTTCCACTTCAGGAACACTGAGCCTGAGGAGGCCAGAGTTTAGAGCCTGAATAAGAAGCACAAACCCATCAAAGAGCACAGAGAAATGAAAATAAAGATGGAAGCTTGCATCTTGCTGCTTCAGCAGACCAAGCCTTCAGCCTTGCATTCCGGCTCTCCACTCCCTATCTCCTGAGGCAAGACAAGTGAGGAGGGCAGGGTGTGGGCTCTGGAATCTCTGGAGCTGCAGAGCTACTCAATAGAGCTTTACTGTTGTGTTGCCCAACGCCACTGCACTGAGAAGTGCTGCCTCTTCAAGAGAAGGGGCATACATTGCCCTTTATGTTGTTTTTTTTTTTTT
>NW_022196912.1:40819029-40829570 GCF_008632895.1 Mastomys coucha
AGAGAGAGAGAGAGAGAGAGAGAGAGAGAGAGAGAGAGGGAGAGAGGGAGAGAGAGAGAGAGAAGAGAAAGTGATATGGATAAAAGTTAAAGGACAATCTTGTGTACTGGTTCTCACTTCCATCTTGTTTGAGACAGTCTTGTTCTTGTTCAGGGTTGTTTGAGCCAGGCTAGCTGCTCCTTCCAACCTCCAGGGGGTAGTGGGGTGGTGGGGTGGTGAGGTGGTGAGGAGGTGGGGTGGTGGGGTGGTGGGGTAGGGGAGTGGTTGGGGTAGGGGTGTGAGGGGGAGGGTTCTCCAATCTCTGCCTCACCTCTTCCATTAGGAACATGCTTCAATTATGGACACGTTGTTTAGATCGAAACTCAGGCCTTCAAGCTTCTATAGCCGGTGCTTTATCCAGTGAGGTGGTACCAGCCCCATCCTTCTGCATTAGTTTTAATGTCATTTCTTGAGACTCCTACTCCCAGTAAAGATGTATGATGACCCTAAGTTTCTGGTCTCCCATTAACAGAGATCTACCCTTTCCAAGGCAGGTCAGGAAGTGGAGCCTTGGCCCTAGGTGGAAGCTATTAACTGCAGGTAGAACTCTGCCGGGGTGGCTTGCCTCTCCGTCTATAAGGAGCTGCACTACAGAGGCTGTTGGCCTTCTTTGCTCTGGAGGGAGGTGTGGCTCCTCCAGCCCTTGTCTTCATAGGCTGCAGTCACTTCTTTCCACCAAACTGGTGATTCCTTTGAAGGAGTTAAGGACATCACATCACTGTGAAGCGCTTATGGGAGTTTAAGGCAGAGGTTACCCTTTGCGTGTCCCCTTGGAATTGGCTGCTTGGTGCTCCTTTAAACCTGGGTGTGAGAGGTAGCAGGCAGCCATAAGGCAGCTTTGACCCTATTGCTGCTCCTATCAGACCAAAAGAAGACACCTGGGCCCGATGATGCTGAGTACATTGGACTGGTGGGAGAGTTCTGACTTCAGCTTCATTTGGAAATGTATATACGCAGGTCATTATTTATGGAGAAAGTCAAGTCCCCGTGTTTTCTGGACAAGCTAGTAAGATCAGTCAGGACCATACTGCAGAGAGCTCAGGGTGGGCTGGGTGGGCATGGCGTCCTTGCGTCTGCATGGATGGTGGAGAGGAACAGCAGTACTGTTTTGGTTGAAGGTAAGCTTTGGTTGGCTTTTGGTTGAAGGTAGAGAAAACAAGAGCTGGAACAGGTGGACAGCGGGTGATACTTGGTGTTTAGGGCCTCTGAGCTTAGAGGACAGGGCACATGGCTAATGTCACCACTTTTAAGAAGAGTCTTGTACTGCAGAGATGGCTTAGCCTTTAAGAGTTGATACTTCTCTTGCAGAAGAATGGAGTTTGGTTCTAGTACCTATGTCCAGTAACTCATAGCTCTCTGTAATGGCAGCTCCAGGGGACCCAATGCCACTTCTGGCCTTCACTTGTCTCCCTCGTAAGCACATAGCCCACCACATACTCACTGTCTCTCTCTCATACACACAAACACAGAGTCTCTTACACATATATAAACACACACTCACTCTCTCTCACATATACAAACAGTCTCTCTCCTTACTCTCTCACTCACTCACTCAATACTCACTCACTCAACACTCACTCACTCACTCACTCATGTATACAGTCTCTCTCACATAGTCTCTCTCCTTACTCTTTCTTACTCACATACACACAGTCTCTCTCTCTCTAACACACAGACATGCACTGTCTCCCTTTCACATAGTCTCTCTCTCACAGTCTCTCTCTCTCATACAGTCTCTCTCACACATATAGTCTCTCACACAGTCTCTCTTACACAGTCTCTCTCTCACACATACTGTCTTTCACAGCCTCTCTTTCACACACAGTATCTCTGCCCCCCCACAAATCTCTCTCATACATAAATATATACAGTTTTTCTCACATACATGTGCACACCCATGTAACACAAACATACAGTCTCTCACACACATAGTCTCTCACACATGCGCACATACAGTCTCTCTCTCTCACACATAGCCTCTCTCATTCTGTCTCTCTCTCTCACACACACAGTCTCACTGACTCACACATAGTCTCTTTCACACACACAAGTCTCTCACACATACATAAACGCACAGTGTCACACACAGTTTCTTCTACACACACACTTATACACACTCACAAACACATACACACACACACACATTTCCACATAATTAAAAATAAAATCAGTCTTTAAAAAAGACCAGAGGCATGGTGATAAACATCTGTGCATGTGCCATGGGATGTATTTATACACTCACTCACTTCATTTGGTGACTTGATTTGAACATTGGTACTGTGACAACTGCTCTGTCTGCAGCATAGGAAACAGTTTTTATCAGTGAGTCAGATGACACAAAAGTACATTGTAATACAAGCGAGTGAATTTTAAGAGACAGGAAGGGGTGTAGCTCGGCCTGGGAAGCATGGCCAGGAACTAAGGCTTCTGGGTCTTCGTTGCTGGTGTCAGCTGCAGTTATAGTCACCGTGATTGCGTCTGCTGGGGACTATGAAGATGCTCCTGCCATGTGCCCCTTCCTCGCAGGCCTTTGGAGGGTCGCTCTGTTGCCTGCCTGTTTGAGTATCAAGTGGGAGGTTCAAGTGTACAGAAAGGTCAAGGATATGCAGACGAGGCAATGACAAGTCCCACCTTCTTGGTCTAACTGCCTGGATAGACATTAAGATGGGGTCTATCCACATCCTAAGGCCACATCCTAAGGGACTGGAGTATGGAGCTGTGCCCCTTGTCCCCTGCTAGGGGTGTTTCCCATGGGTGTTCAGTAGCTGATCTGGGGCAGGTGAATGATAACATCAGATTCATCATGGCTCCCTATTTGGGGAGGTCCGTAGAACCTATAGGTAAAATAGCTCTGAGGCAGGGATGAAAAGTGATGACTAGGGACCCTAGCATCACAGAATGTAGGAGATAAGAGATAGGGTAGGTCAGGGTACCCTATTAGTTCTAACCTTTTTCTCAGGGGAGATACTGGGGCTCCCTATGGACTTTAGGGAGATGGGCGGGTATGTTGTAGCTTTCCATTGCTGCTTTATGACTCCGGAGTGAGCTGGCTTTCTACTATACTATAAAAACAGGGACCATTTGCCTCGCCCTTCTATGATTTCTAAGTCCTTCACTGCAGCCCACTAGGCTATAATGGATCCATTTCAGGGTCAGGAAAGGAAGACACCTTTCCCTCTGAGCCTCTTCCTTATGTTCTGCTTCAGCAAGCATCTGTGAGCTTTGAATGGATACCCCAGGGTTCCTGACCTGCTTGGGTTAGTGGGGAACTCTGAAAACAAGACACCTAGATAGCAGGGAAAATGGCAGGCAGACCAGCATCTTGTCTCACCTCGCAGACATTCTTCCTCTCAAATTGCCTCCTGTTTTACTTTGTGGACAGCCAGAGACCCGCTGGACTGGCTAGCTCACTTTTACAGAGCTTTGCAATATTTAGTAATGAGTGTAACATCATGTTGAAGATTAGTGGCCCTTTGGAGATCTTTCTTCAACTCTGCTAATAAGTTTGCAGCTTCTTAACTAAGATCAAAGACACCTTATTAAAAAAAAATGTCCATGTCCAGGCAGTGATGGTACACGCCTTTAATCCCAGCACTTGGGAGGCAGAGGCAGGTGGGTTTCTGAGTTTGAGGCCAGCCTGGTCTACAGAGTGAGTTCCAGGACGGCCAGGACTATATGGAGAAACCCTGTCTTGAAAAACAAACAAACAAACAAACAACCCCCCCCCAAACGTCCATAACCCGCAAAGGAGTAACCAGAGAAGGCACCTTGACACTCGCACAGGCCAGTGCTGGGAGTTCAGTCGGGAAGACTGGGGACAGAGCATGCAGCTGCCCTACTGCTGGCACTGCCTGGCATCAGCCCAGTGTCAGCTCAGCCAGTCCCTTTAATTAAATCCCTAGAGTATTCAAGTCACCTCCTCCCTTTCCTTAGAAATCTTCAATACCACTAATGATTACATTCATCTGCACACACCTTCCTCTCACAGACAGGGTTACTCAGGCCAGCACGGACCAGCTTCCCTCAAGTCTGACCCTCTTCACAATTGCTGCTTCCAGCCCAGCGCCACAGCTTCCTGCAGGATGCACAGGCATCCGCTCCTTCCAGGTTGGCACTCGGTGGCTTTGGGCTGGGCCTGAGGTAGCAGAGGAAAGGGGCTTCACTGAGACGGATTCCATGCGAGAGATCTTCCAGCTCCTCAATTTGAAGGGTTCAGCTGAGAAGTTTTCATTTTGCAAGAGGTGAAGGGGACAAGACAAGGTCTGGAGATCAACACAGGAATGAGGGAGCTCTGGGTACTGGGCCATGGATAGTGCCTTTTTTTCATTCCTTCCTGAAATAAAACCAAGGAGATTACCATTAAGAAAACAGTAAAAGGGACTTAAAGCAAATATTTAAAAACTCATAGCTTGAAACATTATAAAGGTGGCATTTTTTTTTCTTTTCAGGGGGAAAGTAAGAAAGAAGCCAGATCTATGAATATTGTTCCTATCTTGTAAGATTGTGTATATAGGGTTGGCGAGGTGACTCAGTGGTTAAGAGCACTGGTTGCCCTTCCAGAGGACTCGGGTCCAATTCTCAGCAACCACTTGGTGGCTTACAACCATCTCTAAGTCCAGTTCCAAGGGATCCAATGCCTTCTTCTGGCTTCTCTGGCCACTGCATGAATAGGGAGCTCTGACATACAGGCAGCTAAGACACCCATACATGTAACAATGAAAAGGATTGTTCAGCATGGATTTTTGGACTGGTTTCGATTTCTTCCGTACTTCATTAAAATGTGATTTATCTTAGTTACTCTAGATGACCCCTTAGAGTCTGCATTCAAGGCCTTGGTTCTCCCATTCAGAGCCACTTGTAGTTGCCGGAAAGGACAGGCTCCTTTGGAGAGTGCTCTTAATGGCCCAGCCAGTGCTCTGTGTGGCTGAGTTGGCTGTCCCCTGGTCACACTGCCTCTTATTCTCTACATGAAGAATTTCCTCCTTCAAGGGTCTCCTCAAGTGCCCTTCATTGTTAAACCTTTCAGACAATTCCTCTCCAGGACACCCCCATCTTCCTGCCTGTTGTGCTCACCTTGACTAGCCCCCATGCCTGGCCTGGTACAGCTGCCACCTCAAGACAAACTCTTCAAAGCTGGCTACAATGCTTTGCTTGGTTTTCTTAGACTAAGGTCAGAGGTCATCTACTTAGTGAGTAGAGTTATTGGCCTGGGATAGAGTTTAGTTTTAAAACATTTGCCTAGCATGTTTGATTCCCAGCACCACAAAACAAAACATACACAAACACAAATTAAAAAAATTGGAATTATTAGGTGTTAGGGCAGTGTTGGTGGTATCAATAAATGTCTGAAAAAAGTCCCCGGCTGCAGGAGTATCATATCCTTTGTGCCTGTGTGTCCTGGGGACTTCCACATATTCCAAGGATTATGGGGTTAGGTCTCCATTGGGTTTCCTGTGGGACAGGGAAGAGTGTAAAGGTGACTGCTCAAAACAGGAAGTTTGGATGACCGAGGAAGGGTGAGGTGGGGAGAGCAGTGGCTGTAGGGGAGAGAGAGAGGGGGGTTTGGGGCAGACTGAAGATACCACACTACCCAGTTACTCCAGCAAAGATTTGTTAGCCAGCAGGGGCATCTCAATGAATAAGAGATGTGTGAGTTTGTTGTGAAACACCTGGGAGGGAGCCAGCAGGAAGGGTCACAGGCCCTGAGGTGAGAATATTGGAGCAATAAGGAGGCTGGAGGAGACCCTGAATGCCAGGGACAGAGTAGATACCAACAGAGAACGAAAAGATGATGCTGTGGAATGTTCTGACCAAGTGATCTGTGTGTACATGCATGTACATACATAAAACACACATACTCATACACTCTGCACACATACATGGACACACACACACACACGTGTGTAGACACAGATATAAATACCTCTCTCTTTCTCTCTCTCTCACACACTCACACATACACACACACACATACACACACTCACTTCAACATAAAGATAGACATAATAACAAGTGAAACTCTGTGAAGAAGTTAGTGGGAGCCCTAGCTAAGGAGCCTGTGAACATTTCCAGTTTTCCTTTCCTCAACTGTTAAAGGGTAAATAAGTAGCTTTCTGATGTGAGGGCAGTGCACAGACTGGCTGTTATAAAGCAGGCTTCTAGAGAAGTGATGGGCATTCGAAACGTGAAGGAAACAAAACCTCAATGACTGTAAACGTGTTTAGCTGAGGGCCTGATGATTTGAGAAAAGACAAGCTTTAATGATGTGCAGAGCCTGGGGAGGCAGGTTGTCAGGGAAACTGAGGGATGAAGGTAACCATTCTAGACACATTGCTTTCAACTCTCCTTGGGATATGGGGTGTGAGAAGGGCCCATTTCTGAGTTTATGGGGTCCCTAGGGGCTCTGGTCCACATTCTTTCCCATCCCTTCCTACCTCTGGGCCATCTGCCACCCCCAAAGACCTAGTTAGTGAGTGGCCTGTGACCATCATGTGACTGTCCTCAAACCAAAGTCATTTCCCCAGGCTTCTCTAAAATGCTATCTTGGGTCCCAGTTGTGCATAGCAGTGGGGTCATTACCTATGAGTCTGCACCAGGTAAGGCAGCTCAGGCCCTGGATGTGGAAGCTTGTCTTTGAACAGGCATATCTGGGATGCAATGCATCTAGGATAGGGCTGAGAAGTTGGGCCAGATGCATAGACCCCCCTTTGCCCTTCAGACCTTGTATTTACATTAGCTTTCTGGGGTTACTGCAACAAAGTACCTCAAACTATGTATATTGTAGTTCTGGAGTCTGAAGTGGGAGCTCAAGTATGGTTGCCTTGAGAAAAGTGAAGAAGGACCAGTCCAGGCCTCTCTCCTCAGCTGGTCATAGCTGTCTTCTCTCATAGTTTTATCTCCTTAGCATATTTGTGTCAAAGTTTCCCCTTCTCATAAGGATATAGATCAGTTAGACCTGGACAACCCTAGAGAACCTACCTTTAGCTTAACTATCCCTGTGTAAAGTCTGCCTTAAATTAGGTTTTACTCTGAGGTACTGGGGGTTGGGACATTATTCAATTCATACCTGATCCACAGTTCCATGGAGAAGTGGCAAATAGGGCTGGAGTGAGGCCGTGAGATCTCACACAGTCTGTGATCCACAGGGATGGACAGAGAGCAGCTCAGAGCAGTGGTAGGTCCATCCCAATGGAGGAGGGCAGGTGAACATGGCTGCCATCCACCAAGAAGTCTGTGGAGTCTCTCTGAGTGCAGTGTTGAATGTGGTGAAGGGAGCCTCATGCAAAGCTGGTGTCACCATGACATTGTCTTTCTATTCCCGTGCAATGCAGGGGTGACATTTTGCAGGTTTGAGGGGATACAGTCTGTCATTCATGGTGGGCATGGTGAGGGGGGGCACTGTAGCAAGGGCATGAGGTGGCTTCTTGTTATGGAGGGTAACCAGGAAGTGGAGAGAGACTGGCTAGAACTGGGGCCAGCCCATAACAGAGGCCTGTGCTAAGTGTCCTGCTTCCTTTGGGAAGGTTACACTTCTAAATGGTTCCTTTTTTTTTTTTTTTTTTAAAAAAAAGACTTATTTATTTATTATATGTAAGTACCCTGTTGTTGTCTTCAGACACACTAGAAGAGGGCCTCAGATCTCATTACAGATGGTTGTGATCTACCATGTAGTTGCTGGGATTTGAACTCAGGACCTCTGGAAGAGCAGTTAGTGCTCTTAACTGCTGAGCCATCTCTCCAGCCCCTAAATGGCTCCTAAAACAGTGTCAACTGCTAAGGACCAAATACAGGAGCCTCTGGAGAGTCTCACATGTAAACCATACCTGTTTTTTGGATCCCTTTGGGAAGGACCACTTTATACATTCCCTTGCTAGCTGAGAACGCTCAGACAAGCACATTTTATCCAAATAATCGTTTGCATTTGGATATAAGGAAATATAACAAATGAGGGGACAGCTTGGTGGCTCAGTGGGCTAAGACACCTGCTTACAAGCCTGCCTATCATCAACTAACTCTTGGGTCTCCTAGGATAGGTGAGTACTGATGGACATTGCCCTTTGACCTCCATATGTTCACCCTGGCGTGTGCTACCCCTTACATTCAATCAGTCAGTCAATCAATGCAATTTAAAAACACCAGCAAAACAAAGTCTTGTCTCGTGATGGCCCACCACTGCCCCGCCCCATGCTCAGGTGTGCCCTGGGAATGCAGTGAAGGAGCCTGACTCAACCCACGCCCCCATCTCAAGTAGCCCCCTCCATGGGAGGGCTGGCAACTGTCTGCAACACATGTGACATTTATTCTCCCCCCCCCCCCCAACCATCCATGTTGCAGAGTCAGGTGAAGTTAGAGCAAATGGGACCCAGAAATCTCCCTTTTTCCTCCACCAAGAGTTCGTAAATGTCAAACTAAATTAAGTGAAATCATTGTGTCGGAGGAGCAGGCAACAATAGAGATAACGCTGGCCCAGAGACCCTGTCAGCACTACTGTTTTCTGGAGGAGCGTTTTATTGACCTGTGCCAGTTAAATTGAGTTCAAATACATTTTTCTTATTGGTGGAATTGGTGGAGCAAATGCGGCTTGCTAGAGTCATTAATTACCGCCCCCCCCCATCCCTTTTTTTGCTTGGTTTTCCTTGTCGGGTAATTATAAGAGTTTTCCATTAGCAATTTACAGGAAGTAAGTTAGCTCTGCCTTCCACCTCTAACATCTGACAATGAGCAGGGGGAAGGCCCCGGGTGTGCAACAGCCAAGCATTGGCACTTAGGGCCAGGATCCCACGGGAGGACACAAAGGCTGTGGGAAGGGGCAAGGGGGAGGGGCCGCGGGACTAGTGAGCAGCATCACCAGAATGCTGGGGCCTGGCCTCACTCCGTGTGAGCCAGAGTGGGAGGCACAGCCTCAGGGATAAGCAGGCCAGGCTCCTGTCAGGGATCCTGTGCACAGATGTTGCCATGTTATGAGATAATTTCCAGGCCTCAATGGGGTGAAAGGGTGGATTTGTCAGAGAGGAGCATACCTCTGGGGGGCTTTTCAGGGCTCTGACTTCATTACCATGTCAATCCCCGAGTAGGCGCTGATTTAACACAGCAGTGGGCTGAATGCATATGGACGGGATGGGCCCCTCCGTGAATAGTGAATGGAAAGCCGGCTGGAATCTGCCTTCAGCTTTGTTCCAATATGACCAATGTAAGGGAGCCCTGGGCCCGGGCACAGATGGTGGGAGGGGCCCTGACATCCACCGGCCTGTTCTTTTCTTTTCCGTTTCTGCTACTTGCCCATTTCTTCTGCGTCTGTATAAATATTTCAGTGGCCTAGGCAGATCACTTTGATTTCCTTGTTCACCAAAAGCAAAACTAGCTGGGGTGGGGTGAGGAGGGGATGGGGGAGGGTAAGAATCGGAGCTGAGGTGGGTGAGGGGTGAGGTTGGGTGGGGGGGATAAGTATCGGAGCTGAAGTGCAATAACATCGGAGGCCACAAATGTTTAAATATTGTTGAAATTTAAAAACCTAACTTTGTGAGGTTTGGACAAAATTGATAATGTCATTAGGAATCCATGGAAAAGGCTATAAGAAAAATCTCAACTCCATGTTCAGAATCGCTTCTTGAGTTCTATGGGAATTTTGAATCGATTCAGTGTTCAGAAAGGAAGAAAAACTTACAGGTGTGGGTTGGGGCCAGTGTCCGAAGGGCCAGGGGTGTAAATCAAAGGGCTCCCCGGCTTTATCTAGGCTTCCTTCTGCTTTAAAAGTTCGAACAGATGTCACAAGGGGGGCAAAGTAGATTTGGCCCACAGAGGGGCCTTTCTGGTCATCCTTAAGAGGAGGCGCCTTGAAATGTTAATGCACACGGTGTGCGTTGCCGGGTTTGCCTAGCGATGGTGGGAAACAGCCCTGATCCCAACAAAACCTTTTGTTATTAATCAAGAAAATCTGGTCCACTGAAGCAGCAAAGAGCTAGGACTGAGTGAGCCACCAGCTAGGAGACCAGCGTGAGGAAATGCAATAAAGTTTCTCCATGTCCTCAGCTCCCACAGTTAAGCAGCAGGGCCATGTCTCCTGCGTCTTAGGCTTTAGAAAGACTGTTTTGTTTTTCTGCGATTTTGAGATGCAGGCTCGGGAACTTGGTTAAAAGCGTGTGGTGAGCCAGTTCTAAGGGAGAAAGTCTGACTGCTCTACAGCCTAAATGGGGCATTCTGCTTGGCGAGTGGGCTTGGTGGTGAGCGGGGGCTTCCTGGGTCCTTTTACACCTTTGAGCTTTTTTCTGTGCTGAGTAAAAGGAAACTTGTTTGGTTTTCAACATACATGATCGCACGGCAAATTGTCCCAACTTAAAAATCTTCAAGAGCCAAAGGCGATTTTTGTGTCAGAAGGAAGGAAGGAAGGAAAATAGACCCACTGCAACACAGACACTGATCGGTACAGCCTATAAATCCTTTCCTTCTTTCTTTCTTTCTTTCTTTCTTTCTTTCTTTCTTTCTTTCTTTCTTTCTTTCTTTCT
>NW_022196912.1:40829726-40883811 GCF_008632895.1 Mastomys coucha
GATTAAAGGCATGGGCCACCACGCCTGGCAGCCTTGCTTTATTTTTAATTTCTTGTCTTTCCCCAGGTGTGTATACATGTTTCTACATGTATGTGAGTGCGTGTGTGTGGAGATCCCTGTAGAAAGGTGTTCATACAGATACTCATGCTTGCAGAGCTCTGAGGTTGATTTAGGGAATCAGACTCAACCATTCGTCCACTTGACTCATTAAACCAAGGACTCTTAATCAAACGCCAAGCTTGCCAGTATGGAGAATCTGTCTGGGCAGCAAGTTCTGGGTTGCCGCTGACTCTGCTTCCTCAGGCTGGGATTACAGAGAGGCTGCCAGTCCTGCTGAGCATTTACTTGAGTCCTAGAGCTCTGAACTCTGGACATCATGTTTTGTGATGAAGCACTTTAGCCCCTGAGCCCCTATGTCTTTTTTTTTTTTTTTTTTGTGAGAGGAAACAGAGGCCCAGAATGAAGTATAGATTTGCAGTTGCCCCAGGGCCAGTATCTGGTTACATAGTACAATGTGGTACCACTGGGGATACAGGGCTATGGTATAGGGTTGGGAACTGGTGCTAAGGATCTGGTACCCAAGGAAACACAGAAATGATAGGGAAGGACATTCCCTGAAATCAAAGGTCACTTCCTCTGCATTCTGACGAATGTGTGCTTGTTGTGAGGGGAAGCAAGGACTCCCTATCAGGCTCCTCTTCCTCTTGGAACTGACCTCAGTTATTAATATAGAAGATTAGTAGCTCTAGGGACCGATCTTGTGGTCTAGCCTGGGATCCCTAGGGTGGGATAATACTGCTTCCTCAGACAGAAGACAGAAGCAGTTTGCATTGGAGTCATCTAACTTCCCAGTAATTTCTTGGACATAGTGCTAGAGGAGGTAGCAGAAGGAGGCAGTGGCGCCCATCCCTCACCCCTTCCCAGCCTCCTCCTGCAGGCTTCAGGAAGTGCCTATTCAGTGCACAAAGATGGTAGCTCTCTCCCCACTGCCCTCTCCCCACCTTAAGTGCTAAAAACCGGTTATCCTCAGTCCTTAAGAAAATAGTCCAGCAGTGTGCGGGACACTGTAGCCCATTTTCCCAGGCCGAGAGTGAATTTGGAACATTAGAAAGGACACCATGAAACAGACAACAGAGGAGACAGATGCTAAGGAGATGTGGACCCCAAGCTAGCTTGGATGGTGGTGGTGGTGGTGGTGGTGGTGGTGTGTGTGGTCTGTGTGGAGCCAACAGAGAGAGATACTGAGGAGATGTGGGGACCTCAGGCTAGCTCAGGCAGTGGGGTGGGGACATCTGTGTGGTGCTTCCAGTCTCAGGAAAGCTAAGGAGAGTCCTTTTAATTTGGGTCAAAGCTGAGGAACTTACCAGAAGGAGAGCTAACCCCCTCCTGCTCTCTGTGTTCACAGGCTCCTTTGGAGCCCTGCGGGGGGTCTCTGGATTTGATTTCTGGGGCTCCCTTCTGGGGAGTTACATGAGGTCATGTGGTTTGCTGTCTGAGGCAGTACAGGCAACTCTACATCATCACAGGGAAAGAGGCAAACCATGCCCGGATGAACGGTTTCAGTACTGCTGCGAAGCATGTGGAGCTTGGTGCGGGGTGGGAGTGGGGGTGGGGAAGTGTCCCAGAAGCTAAGATCCAGAAAAATGCAGAGAGGGAACTAAAAGCACACCTGAACCTTTCTAGGTGGATCCAAAAGGACCATATAGCCTGCTCAACTTGAAATCAGGGGCATTGGGTTAAAAATAAACTACTCTAATTAATGACATGATCTAGATGCAGGCCAGGGAGATAGCTCAAGGGTAAAACAGCCCTGAACCCACACAACAAGTCAGATGTGGTGGTGTGCATCTGTAATCCAGTACACCTAAAGTGGGGTGGGAGATAGACAGGAGACCCACGAGGCAGCTCGTGGCCTGCTAGCCTGGAGGATGCAGAATAGAGAGACCCTGACCAACTGATGGAACAAAGTGAAGGGACAGAACCTGCTCCCAGGAGTTGTCCTCTGACATCTCCCACTCATGTTAGGGTACATTTGTGCCTGAACACATGAATACAACTTAAAAAGTACTTTGTCCATATGCAATATTTTGCTGATAGGAATGCTCTTACACACACACACACACACACACACACACACACACACACACACAATCTACATATAATCTATAGGTCTCTATATAGCACACATGCACACACACACCCACACGCACCAATGCTGCCCAGCCAGATTATCCACATTGGCAAGCTCAGCTTTGATTGAGAGTCCTTTGTTTAATGAACAAAGTAGAAGAATGGTTGAGACTGCTTCCCTAAGTCAAGCTCTGACCTCCATAAGCATGAGCATCTCTCTCTGTGTGTGCATTTGTGCTAGAGAGATGGCTCAGTGGGTAAGAGCGTTGCTACTCTTTCACAGGACTGCAGAGGACCAGAATTTGATTCCCAGCTCTCCTTCTTCACAATCGCCTATATCTCTAGCTCCAGGGGAATGGGTACTCCCTTCTGATCACTGTAAGCACCTAAGTATATGTGTACACACATACACATACTTAGATGAAAAATAAATCTTAAATTCATGCTATATATAGTGTGTCATATTACATCATATTTACATACTAGGGATATGTTGTACAACATGTTGTTAATATGTACGCTGTGTAAATGGTGCTTTTTCCCCATCCTTGTTAGAGAGAATCAGGGGAGACGGGCCAAAGAGATACTCTGGCCAACTATTGTTGCTCATTCTTTAAAACCTGCCCTGGCCTTTAGGAAATGTCCCACTCCCTAAACTTTTTTACTTCTATATAAAGAGAAGAACAGCAATAAGGATGGGAATGCCCCCATAACTCGGCCACTTGGAAAAGAGAACTCACTTCTGTTAGAGTGAATGTGTGTGTGTGGGGGTAGGAGTTAAATCTTGATAGACAGCTGGGCGGTGGTGGCGCACGCGTTTAATCCCAGTGCTTGGGAGGCAGAGGCAGGTAGATTTCTGAGTTCGAGGCCAGCCTGGTCTACAGAGTGAGTACCAGGATAGCCAGGGCTATACAGAGAAACCTTGTCTGGAAAATAAAAACAAACAAACAAACAAAACAAACCCATTGAGTGAATCATAGTAAAAAAAGAGAAAAATGATCAATAAAGGAGACCCTTTCCAGGGAGCCCTGCCCAGCACTGCATTGTCCTTTCCCATTGGCCAAATGGCTACCATCCTGTAGAGATCCTGGATCCTATTTTCAAAGTGTTCTCCCTTCTTATCTATATTAACAAGACTCTTATCTATACTAACAAGATCCTCATTTGGGTGGGATCCTCATTTGGGATGGGCCACAGGGCTGGGAGGGAGTGTCTCTAGCAATGCAGGAAAATGAACTGGAACACTGGAGAATTTCTCAGCTTTCCTCCTCTCGTGCTTCAAGATAAAGGCTCAGGATGTGGGCAAAGCAAAGCTGCAGGCATGGAGAGAAGCAGAGCATGACAGTGATGTAGAGCGGTGAAGTAGAGAGAGGGGAGAACCCTGTAGACACTGAGGGGAGGGGAGGGGCTCCATGGGCACGGAATGCACTGTCCATCTTCAAAGTTGCAGTCTCTGGTGGCATTTTCACAGCTGTCTTACTTCACACTAATGAGACATGAATTTGCTGTTGGTGGCCTGACTAAGATTCATTGGAATTGAGTGCGGAAGAGTCTGGGGGTCGGGGAACAGGATGCAGGCACCGGTAGAAAGCCATGTTTTCTGTTTAACTAACTGCACAGAGCCTCTATGAGCCCCTCTGTGTTCCCAGTAATTGATCCTCAAAGAGGCTCTTGATCTCTGCCTTCTCAGGGTGGAGAGCTGAACTCTAGGCTTTATGGAGCCTTGGAGGTCTCTGATAACACTCAGCAAATAGCCCCTTGTTGACTGAGCCAAACCCCCAGCTCAGAAGAGAATGCTTCTGGCCTTGACGTCTCCTACCAGGAGGAGTCTAAGGGTCTTCAGTTTTGTACAGCGTAAACACACTGGGCTCAGATTGCCTCTGTGACTTCTATTTACATTGTACAAAACAGGGGAAGTTGGGAGAATTGAGAGGAATGAGCACACAATAGCCCTGAGCTTTCAGACTTATGTGCTTACACCTCATAGAAGAGACATTGAGAGAGAGGGCAGCTTGGCTTGTTTCAGAAGCCTCTGTGATTGAGCTTGGGTACTCGGGCTTTGATACTCAAGTACTCTTTTGTTGTGGGCTCCACAACAGCTCCACACCAAGTTTCTTCATTACTTTAGAGTAATGGATAAGATTCATGAGAATTTTTGTGTGTTATAAAGTAGCACATCTGCAGTGATTTCTTAGGGGCTTGGGAGACGGCTCCGTAAGCAAAGTGCATGTTGGGCAAGTGTATGGGCCGAGTTTGGATCCCCAACACCCAGTAAAAAGCCAGGTGAACACTTGTCCAAGCACTGGGGAGGCAGAGTCAGGCTTCTGACCAGTTAGTTAGCAGAGTCAGTGAGTTCCTGGTTCATGAACAGAGAGCCCCTGTCTCTAAACACAAGACAGAAAGCAATATAGGAAGACACCAAATGCTCATCTCTGCCCCTGAAAAAAAAGCTAGATGTGAGCGTACAGTCCAGGTTTTAGCCCCATACTGTCACCTCAGTGTGATAAGATGAGAGACAGAGAGAGAGAGAGAGAGAGAGAGAGAGAGAGAGAAAGAGAGAGAGAGAGAGAGAGAGAGAGAGACAGACTAAGGAGGGAGAAGAGAGGAGAGAGGAAGGGAGGGAGAGAGGCAACAATCATTAGGCTTCAAGTTCTACCTATAAGAATGCATCATGGGTCTCAACAGGGAAAGGCCAAGAGTCTGTGCTGGACCTTGCCTACTTCCAACCTGCTTATATTACAGCATCTTCAGAGCTTCGATATCTGAGAAGCCAGACCAGGAGGATGCAGCAGAATGTCCAAGGCCCACGGCTGGTGACATGGGTGTAATCATGTTCCTCCAAATGGTCACATCCAAGTCTGTATCTTCAGTCCTTGAAAACATGGCTTTATTTGGATATAGAGTTTTTGCAGATACAGTCTAGATAGAATGAGCTCACACATGCCTGGACCCTCACCCGATGACCAAAGTGTCCTTACAGGAAGGAGGGGAGTGGGACACACACAGATTGTACTACCCAAAGATGGCAGTAGAGTTTGGAATGTGGCATCTACAAGCCAGGGCATGCTGGCTCAGTTAGAGCTGAGGAGGGGCAAGGAGGGGTCTTCTCCTGGAGCTTTCAAGGCACAGCCCGGAGGATACCCCGACCTTGGGGTTCTAGCACAGAGTTTTGAAGTGATAGGCTCCTGTTGTTTTAATCCCACTCGGTTTGCAGTTATCTGTTGCAGCATCCCAGGGAAGACATCCACAGAGGGGTCTGGTCTGCCTTTCCTGAGTGTATCCTGGAATGCTGCAGAGGGAAGTAGGATGCTGTGTTCATTCAGCTGCAGGGCCGAGTGAGGAGTGAGGCACAGGCTTGGATGCTTGAAGGGAAATCGACATGGGGCCAGGGGGATGTTCAGGAGGGAGGTGTGACTCTCACAGCCAAAGTTTGGAGCTAAAGAAGTGGGTATTGAAGATGGAGGGACAGATCAGCTGTGATTAGGGAGGCAGGGGTGGTGAACCTCCCTCTTACTTGCTGGGACCTTCAGAATGATCAGAATGGAGCAGAACCTGGAGCCAGAGGCCACTGGTGGTGAACCCAAGGAGGGACCTGAACTTTGGTGTCATGATAAGGAGCTCTGGAAATAAGTCAGCAAAGGTACAGGAATGCAGGAGAAGGTTAGCTCTTCAAGAGACAGTGAGGATGAAAGGCGTGGTCATTCCTGTGGCACAATGGTACCCTGAGAAGAGAAGATAAGCATGCATTTCCTTAAGTACTAGGGTCCTCAAGAGAGGGGAGTAATTTAGAGGTGGTCAGGGGCTGGGAGTCCAACACTGCTGTTCACAGTCATGATACTGAGAACCAGGGACTTGGGGGTGACAGAGGGAGGAGGGAGAGGAAGAGGGATCAGAGACATCGATGCAGAGACATGTCCTCCGAAGGGAGTCGTTGTCGACATATAAAGCAAGCATGATTCTCCTGAGGTGGCAATGAAACCCTGGAAGGAGGGAAAAGCTACATGAAGCTGTGACTCAGGAGCCAAGCATGCTGGTCCTCTCACCCTGTGGGCGGTGGAGTCACATTGAGCGAGATGAAGGGGTTAGAATCTGGGGCGTGTGCGTAGGAGGCTGGCTGCAATCGGGAAAGAGTTAATAATTAAACTATTTGTGCTACTATGGCTGGTCCAGGCTGGTGCAGGGTCCCTGGAGCTGACCTGACTCTATGCCCTCCCTACCCCCTCCCACCACCCCCCTGTCTCCCCATCCCGTTGGTATGTGACCCACAAGGGAAGATGACAGGAAGCTCAGGCTTGTGGGCCCCAAACAGTCTGAGTTTTGGAAACTGCCAGAACCGGAAACTAAATGAGGTTGATTAGGAGAAGCAGTTCGGCTTCACTTTAAATGAGGAGAGTACGAGGGGAGGGGAAGGAACCAGTCTCTGGGGAAGCAGGGATGATTTGTTCTTCTCCAGTGGGGAAACTGAGGCTCACAGAGGTTGGGCAGTGGGAAAGGGTGGCTGAGTCATGAAGCATGCTTGTGCCTCCCACTCCTGTATGAGCCCCACAGCTGCCCTGACTTCCTGGGGGCGCCCCTGGAAGGTGTGAGCAAAATGATTCGGGCTCCTAGACAGGAAGCCCAGGGAGGCTCCCACCTTGGCTGTGTCACTGTCTCAGGGGATTTTCTCCATCCAGTTGGCCATCAGGACCTATTTGGTGACCTTGACAGCTTGTGGCTTCTGTTAAGAAGTTTGCTAGCCATCCTTTCCCTACAGGTAGGGAGCTGTGAGTCTTTGCTGTCTGTGGTTCGAGCGATTCTTTTTGTTTGTTTTTGTTTGTTTGTTTGTTTTTGTTTTTTCGAGTCAGGGTTTCTCTGTGTAGCCCTGGCTGTCCTGGAACTCACTTTGTAGACCAGGTTGGCCTCGAACTCAGAAATCCACCTGCCTCCGCCTTCCAAGTGCTGGGTTTGAGTGATTCTTAAAGGTCTTTTTGGTGGGAGCAGCTGGGCTCTGGGGTGAGAAGTCCCTGTGAGATGCTGACCAGTGGTTCCCCGGTGCCCAGTGGGCTTTATTCCTCTGGGCTGAAGGGTGCCAGAGGGCATCATTGTCCAAGTCTATCCTTTCCCCACATTTCCTGAGATGGCAGAGTCCCTGTCCTGGTCTCAGGCTTCCAGATACCCTTTTGCATGTACATCCTAAATGGCCTCCCATCCTTTCTTTGGGTCAGTGCCTAAGTGGTGCTGCTTTGTCAGAGAAAGAGACTTGAGTTTTGGAGGCCCTTGGGTATCCCTCAGGGCTCCCGTCCACACTAGCTTATTATCTATTATCCTATCTGGTCACCTCATTAGAGCCCCCAGGATAGCCTGGGCTGCAAGGAAATCTAGTGTCCTTTCCCATAAGGTTATTTCTGCCTGTGATGTTGACTGTAGATGAGATGATACCTTTCAAGGACTACTGATACCTGAGGGAGCTAGCTTCAGCATGAGATGCCCCTGGGCACCTAGGGGTTCTGCTGCTCAGTTATAAAGAGGAACAAAGATAGGCAAGGCCAGCCAGTTCCTTCCACGGTTTGAAGGCCTGGGAAGGCAGTTGAACTTTGAGGAGAGGAGGCCTTGAGGGGCTCATACAGGATATGATCCTTTGTGACCTAGAAAAGGGGCCAGGCCTGTACAGAGGTGCTGTGTGTGTGGGGGGCTCAGGACAAGGGTTGGGAGGTGCTGTGGCAATGTTGAGACCATGCAGCTACAGGCAATGGCGAATGACCAATCTTGATGGTCCCACTCGGTTCTCTTATTCCAGGGGTGTGAGGTGGAGGGGCCCAATTAGCCATTGGACTCTGAGCTGTGTTGAGGTGTGAACCCTCCTCTCTTCTTCTAGAAGAGGATGTCTACAAGGTGGGATCTGCCATGGTGTTACCTTAGTGGTCTCAATACCTTACCCTCTGAGGGGTACTCTGTGCTGTAGGTGGCCTGGGCTTGCTGAGCCTTGGAGACTCTGGGTAGCTTGTTAACTCTGTGTGAAGGAGTCACTAGGATCAGAAAGGAACCTGTGATCCTGTGAAGGCGCCTTTGTGAGGCTGGGAGTGAGCACAGTTAATAAGTGTTAAACAGTGTTCTGGGATGGCTGGGGGAGAGAGACCATAGGGCAAAATGGGCAGATCAGTGCCCGAGGCCGAGGGCAAAGACCATCTGGGAAAATCTTTACCTTTCTACTTCCAAGTAAAAGGGTCCTAGTTCACAAGGCTCCCCTGAAGTCCCTCTCTGCTCCAGCTCCTCTCTGTCTTTTGGGGACTTTAGTCTGCACCCATGAGCAATGGGAAGTTTTAGAACATGCTGTTCATGTGGGGTGAAGGCAGTCGTATGTAGGCTTATCCTGGAATAAGAGCTTTTTGGAGATGTCTTCAGAAAAATAAAATTGGGCACTTCACTTTGAAATCAGTAGAACTTCACACAAATCTCATTTATTCCCACTTACCGTCTTATTTAATGTAAAAATCCCATTTCGTGAGCCCTTACAGATACAAGTCTGAGCCAAACACAGTGCTGTAGACCTTTAATATCAGTTCTAGGGAGGCAGAGGTAAGCAGATTTCTTTTGAGTTTGAGGGTTGCCTGGTCTACATAGTGAGTTCCAGGACAGTCAGAGCTATACAGTAAGATCCTGTCTTGAAAACAAACAAACAACAAAAAATAAATCTGTAAATCTGCTACCTGGGAGGTAGAGAAGGGGATCTTCTTCCCACCCACCCATCATGGATGACCAGGAGGCTCTAGGCAGTGAAGAGGTGCCCCTGGGCAGTGAGGAGGGCCACACTAGTCAGGTTCTTCCTGGGAAATCAGGAGGCAGCCCTGGGAGGTATGGAGGAGCCTGTGGGTTATTAGAACAGGTCTTCTAGGAATATTGATGGATTGGCTCCCTGACCCAGGCAGAAGCTACAGTACACGGTCCTCTGGTTGAAACTGGGACCAGGGACATTCACACCTGGGGATTCACACCGACAGAAAGAGCAGACCTCTGGGGGCTTCTATATTAGTACTGAAGGCTCTGGGAAGAAAGGGAGATCTGAAGCTGTCACTTTTCTCATTTTAAAAATTCATGCTACCAAGTGTCAAGTAGAAATTAGAACCATGCTGACTTCTGGATGTTCACACACCTAAAAAAAAACCCAGAGGTGACAGGCCGCACTTTGCAACCCCATAAGGCTCGTTCACCGGTAGAGCATCTTAAAGGTACAAGAGACAAGAGCCAGAGTTCCAAGTGTCATCTTTATCCTTGGATAGTTCTTCTTTTCACATCAAGAGAAAAGCCACAAACCCAGAGTTTTAAAAAGAAGGGCTGATGCCTTCTTTTTACCCTAACATCTATTTTACCTAAACATCTATTCTTCAGGGATAATAGTTGGGGGCTGACTCATTCTACCTGTGTGGCTATGGGTATTGTCATCTCCATATATTTCTTCAGTGCTATACAAGGCTGTCGTGGTGGCAAAAGTTCACTTCTGTTCTGGAACTCACCTTGGACAGATAGCCATAGCCACCCCTAAGGGACATGGAGCTGAGGCACAAGCCTGAATTTGCCCCAGTGGGTCTCCCAAGGCTTTTATCTCCCAGCTACAACAGCCAGAGGCTGAGTTACACTGGATCAGACAAAGTTGTTTTGATAAAGGCTGTCACTGGGACATGGTGCCAATTTTATGGAGATATAGACATGGGCAGTGTACTGGCTAGTTTTGTGTGTCAACTTGACACAGGTTGGAGTTATCACAGAAGGGAGCATCAGTTGGGGAAGTGCCTCCATGAGACCCAGTTGTGGGCATTTTCTCAATTGCCCCTTGTGGGTGGTGCCATCCCTGGGCTGGAGGTCTTGGGCTCTATAAGAGAGCAGGCTGAGCAAGCCAGGGGAAGCAAGCCAGTAAGGAACATCCCTCCATGGCCTCTGCATCAGCTCCTGCTTCCTGACCTGCTTGAGTTCCAGTCCTGACTTCCTTTGTGATAAACAGCAATATGGAACTAAGCCGAATAAACCCTTTCCTCCCCAACGTGCTTCTTGGTCATGATGCTTGTGCAGGAATAGAAACCCTGACTAAGACAAATTGGTACCAGCATAGTGGGGTATTCCTGTGACAACCTGACCATGTTTTGGGGAGGACTGTGGAAGGACTTTGGAACTTTGAGCTAGAAGAGCCATTGGTTGTTAAGAGCTCTATGGTTTGCAAAATGAAAGCAGGAAAATTGAGTAACTCCTCTCCTCTGATGGATAGAATGTTATCAAAGCAAAGCAGCCATGATGGTTGCCCACTGGGCAGGGCATGTGAAGCTGATGTCTCCTGGTCCCACATAATCTGTGATCCTAGACAGGCTTTAGGTTGCCTCTCTTCCCTGTTCTCAGAGGGAGAAGAGTGAAGAAGCCCCAGGGATGACCCTACATTACTATACAGGGCCAGAGTACAGGATTTCGCTCCAGGATTTGCCTGTCCCCCAGCTGATCCCACGATTCCTGCCTTCCTTTCTCACAATGGTTCTCATCACCCTTTGGCTTTTGTTAGGAAGTGTTAAGACATTCTCTGAGCCTCAGTTCCTCACCTGTAAAACAGCAAAGACAACTGTACATCAGAAGGCTCAACAGAAGATGCCAGGCATCTTACCCAGAGCCTGGCATTTTATTATTAAACATGGGAGCCTAAAGGCATGTCACTTTGTACTGATGTTACAGTTGTCCCTCTTGGCCTTTTTTCCTGATACTCTCAAGCTAGACTGGTGTCTCTCTGGGCTTGCTCTGTGGTGCCTTCTCTGTTGTATCTGAGGGTTCTTCACAAGTCTACTTTATATGGCTATCTCTATTGCCACACACCCCACCCCTACCTCCAGGTTGGCTTGGAACAGCTCTGGAGGGGACTGTCTTAGTCAGTGTTTCTATTCCTGCACAAACATCATGACAAGAATCAAGTTGGGGAGGAAAGGGTTTATTCAGCTTACTTCCATATTGCTGTTGATCACCAGAGGAAGTCAGGACTGGAACTCAAGCAAGTCAGGAAGCAGGAGCTGATGCAGAAGCCATGGAGAGATGTTCCTTACTGGCTTGCTTCCCCTGGCTTGCTCAGCCTGCTCTCTTATAGAACCCAAGACTTCCAGCCCAGAGATGGCACTACCCACAAGGGGCCCTATTCCCTTGATCACTAATTGAGAAAATGCCCCACAGCTGGGTCTCATGGAGGCACTTCCCCAACTGAAGCTCCCTTCTCTGTGATAACTCCAGCCTGTGTCAAGTTGACACACAAAACCAGCCAGTACAGGGACCAAAGACTTCATGGGATGAGATGCTGGGATCCCCAGTGGCATGGTAGCATTCCCTTACCCAGGTGCTCTCAAGACCTTTGAATGGTGTCTGGGCTTGGTGTGCGTGGTTGGGTCAGGACAAGATCTTTGGTTCTGGCTTTGCTAGAAACACATACATACTGGTAGCAATTAACACTCTCCCAAGTTCGAGGCTTCTTCTTAGTAAAAATGTAAAGAAGAAAATGTCCTGTATTTGGCTATTGGATGGCAACTGTTAGTTCAGGGGGATGCCAGGTACTTACATCCAGGAATGAGTCTCATGATGTTGAAGGTTGTGGGTCACTTGCCCTACAGGGCACAAGCAGGCCCCTGAATGGTCTTTGGAAAGCAGGTACATGGCGAAGGAACATGTTCCTACTTATGGCTTACACCCATTGAAAAGCTGCCCCATGTCCTGGATGACCTTCAGTCACACGGGGCTCAGCCCTCAGGCATGGCCACTGTGAAGGCTTCCTGGCGAGGACTGATCATTCTTGGTTAACAAGGTGATTGGGGATGCCAGGGGCATTTTCTGGGCTTGATAATCACATTGCCATGAGAATGGCCTTTGGTGACTCTGATGTCCCAGAAGCTCTTGGAGTGGGATGAGGCCAAACAAACAATGAGACCCAGAGTCCAGTTTATGGCTCCTCGTTCCATGGTGGGCCATCCAGAAAGCCATCCAAACTCTCTTTCCTTTGCTTGTCTTCGAGGCAGATCCCCAAAGTCTGGAGGTTCCCAGGGTTAAGTGAAGCCTGGGCTCACTTTCCCTACTTACTGGGACTGAGGGTAAAAATCCTCCTAGTATGGTAAAGTATGAAGCTATCCGCCATGAGCTGAGAACCATTCCCTGCCATAGGGATCAATGCCAGGCATGGGGACCTGGCCCTGACCTGAGCTTTGAGAAACTGATTTTATGGGACAGCTGAGGCGGACAGGATCTGCTCTGTTTGCCCACCTGCCTGGGTTGCTGTGAGCCTGACTCAGGTCACTAAGGACTTATCATACCACTCCCTTCTCAAAAAAAAATCCTCACCATTTGGGGTTATCCTTTTTATCTTTTTGTTTTATTGCTATTTGGTGAAATAACTGTGGCTGTGGCCTTGTAGAGTTAAATTACACATTGACTGACATCTCTGTCTTACATATGCATGTATCTTCTCGTGTTCTCTCCAGGCAGACAGATCAACCAACAGACAGAGAGATGGCCCATCTATCCTGGTTCTAGCAGCTTCCTTCCAGGGCATTGTAGTCACCCTCCATGGTAGAGGCCTCAGGCCCAGCAGAGCTGTATTTTCCCTGATCCTAGTACCATGGCGGGTGGGTCCATGGGCCCTGGCTGAGAGACAGTTTATGGGCTGGGCTAGACTGGGTGAAAGCTGATGTATCCCAGTGGAGTCTATGTTTCTCTTCAGTCATGTTAGCTCTACTTCTCTGTCTTGTCTGCTGTAGCTCCTCATAAGAGTTTATTTGAGGAAATAATTTGAGAGCTGGCCATTGTTGAAAAACACTGGTTTTCCAGTCATGGGGTTAAGTCCTCCCAGGAGTGTGTGCGTTTGGCCTTCAGTCTTCCTTGAATGATACAGAGGACAGTGATGGACTGCATGTGAATGGAACACTGAGCTGGGGCTTGTGTGTAAGAAGGGTTGGAGACAGTGTTGAAGGGGAAGGTGGTCCTCAGTGGCCCACCAAGCTGTCCACTCCCAACTCCTGTGCATCCACCAGACTACATTGCATTTTTCTAAGGCTGTCTGCAGTCCGACCAACAGTTCCTGGAAGCATTAGAAAACACAGTGGCCTGAGAAACAGGGAGGAGCGGTAGGTGTGTGGTGAGCAGTGGTTGGAATGAGAGGCTGTGTGTGAGAAACTGCATGGCCTGTGTCCATGCAGCACCAGAAAGGAAGCTGGCTGTGGGCTTGGACACTATGAAGGACCCTATCTCAGGAGGAATTTGTTTGTGCACTGTGATCAGGATGTCAGCTGAGCCCCCAGAGTAAAGCTGGCTTTGAGAAGGTCTTGCTATAAAGATAAAGAGCTCCTGCCCCGAAGGAGGGTTGTATACACTATCTGGAAAGCTTGGGGAAAGAGTCTCTGTTTTTTAGCCTAGGCCAGGCTGGACTCCCAGCGGGCAGACTTGGATTCATCTTGAATGCCATTAGGTTCCCAGGTCATAATCGAGGACTAAGGCACAGGGATGAAGTCTGGGCTGAGGAGACATCTGCAGACATTCCAGGTACAAGCCCAGCCCTCTCTTCCCCCTGGAACGGGCTTGCCTCAGACATCCTTCCTAGCTCTCATCCCTCAGGGAGGTCCTTATTGACAATCCATTTAATGTTCAACCCACCTCCGCCCTCCCCGCCCATTTGACTTCCCTCATGCCTCTTCTCCCTGTGATCTTTAACCTACTACGTAACTTATTTATGTACCAAGGCTATCATTGACTGTCTGTCTCTCCATCTAGAATGTAGGTTCTCAAAAGTGTTTAGTGGAAAAATGAGGAAATGAGAGCCCCAAGTCTGGCTCCTGGGACAGAGACAGTCCGTCTCCTACCTCTTGTAAGGAAGAAAAAAGAAGTTTGATTGTTGGAAACACAATGACTCTGCCAAATCACCTAGAATCAGCTCCATGGGCGGGAAGGATTTTCATCGAATTCTGGTGTTCTGGGGCGATAAAAAAAAAAAAAAGACTGATTTGCCAACAGATGAAGGCTACCCTGACATGTGGAGGTCACGAGTATCCCTATCTCTATCTTGTCCCCAGTTTATCTGTGGTGTTGACTCCCCTGCTCTCTTCACAAGGAAACTGAGGCTCAGGGGAAGTTTGCATGGCTTGCTCATCAGGGATCGGTAGCTTCCAGGTGAAATGGCTGCTCAGTCTTGCTTTGACTCTAGAAGTTTCCAGCTGTGCCCTCTGTCCTTGTCCATATATCCTTTCCCACTGTAAACAGTCAGAGAGCCACTGTCTTCAGGAAATAGGAGTGGCATGGTCTCCCTGGGGGTACATCAGGGTCCTCATTTCGGTTGTTTAGTAACCTCTGGGGGATGGGTGGGGGGGGCAGTTACTCTGGCCTCAGCCTGGTGGCAGCACAGAAACTCACTTGCTCCCGGCAGGTGACCAGTGCCTTGACCTGCTTTTCAACCCAGAAGGATTCTCTGTGTTGGCAGAGATGCTTGTCCACACACCAGCCCCCATGCAGCAACCTGGACTGTGATCTGGAAACTGCAGTTTTCAGTAAAAAATCTGTAAATCAAGTCCCCGCAGAGCTGCTTTGTCAGATGCCATAGATCTACACTGAAAACGCGAAAATGCTTTTTGTCCTAGATGGACTTGGGAAGTCGAGGAAGATGGTTCATCTTTACTAGTGGCTCCAGCAGGCCTCAACTTTGCTTTTAAAGGCATTCTAGAACTAAACCAGCAATCCTGAGTTGGTTCAATTTAGATGAGCTCAGCCCTGTGCAAGAAGCTTTTGTGATAGTCCCTTCTGTTATAGGTAAGAGGTGGCAGGGAGATGAGACAGGCTACTCATGGTCCCCGATGGACAGCGGGCTTTGTAGTTGTACCTCATGAGCTGCGCCTCCCTCCAGAGCTCACTCAGCAGGTTCACTTGTGTGACTCTCCAGTCATCTAAGATGGATCCCAGGCCCTGCAGCCACCAGCTGCTGGGAAACAGATTGGGTTGGTAAAAATATGTGTGTGTGTGTGTGTGTGTGTGTGTGTGTGTGTTCTCACAGAATCGGAGAGAATCTCACCTCCACTTTGACAAAAAACAAAAACAAAAACAAAACAAAAAAAATCTGTTTGTGCTGCTCCGGTAATCACTTTCTAACTGGGGGCATAGTGGGCCATATGTCTGCAAAGTGGCTCGATAGAGGTGGCTCACTGGAGAGAGGCAACCTCTCTATCACACCTTAGAAAAGCCTCTTCGCAGTGGACCAGCTCTATTGGAAATAGGAGGAAGGTCAGGTCTCTGTTCTGAGAAACACCCATGAGTCCAGTCACTGATGGAGCTAAGGTGTCGGGGCTGGAGGGTTGGTTGGCTTTGTAGACTGTGTAGCCCTGGTGTGTTCTGGGAGCAAGTAGCCCATAAGATTAAGCTTAGGGGTTGCTTCTGTGCCTCTCTATCTGAAGGTCTGAAGCAGGCTTCCACCAGAATGAGGAAGGCTCCCATTTGCAGAAAGCAGAACTTGGTTGGGACTTTTAATTTCTTGGGGGAGACAACAGGCTTCCCTGGAAGCTGGCATTTCAGCTCTGCACGCTGTCGTGTTGGAGCCCCTTGATTGGCAGTATTTTGTGATATTCTACTAAGCTCACAGGGTGAGAAGAGCCACCCCCTCCTCACTCTGGAAGGCATCCCATTTCCAGGGAACTGCTGGCCTTTTCTGAGTGTGGCTTGAGAGTTCAACTTTGGAGCTGTTGTCCCATGGAAGCCAGTGTGCACATAGAAAAGTGACAGTCCCCTTGGAAAGTCTGAGGACATTCCCTTCTTTCTGCCTCCTGCCCTTGGAGTCAGCTCAGATGATCTGAGGACATAGATCTGTCCCATAGCCTCATGTGACCAGAATGAAGCCTGTTGGAGCTATTGCTTTTCTCCTTCCTGTGGGATACTTGACAATATCGGCTCAAGGAATGAAGAGTTTATTTGGGCTCACAAGCAATAGGGGGCTTTGGAGGAAT
The DNA here is from genome assembly GCF_008632895.1 of Mastomys coucha. Classification (NCBI taxonomy): domain Eukaryota; kingdom Metazoa; phylum Chordata; class Mammalia; order Rodentia; family Muridae; genus Mastomys; species Mastomys coucha. Next base: position 40,845,821 of record NW_022196912.1, read on the forward strand.
CAAGACCACTAATTCATGGTGAGCATACAGAAGTAGTTAGAGGTCAGGGGCTGGGGATTAAATCTGGAGCCAGTATGCTCGTCCAGAGCATCACCAGCTACGTTCCAGTTTTCTTTTTCACTGTCTTTTCAGACCGGGTTTCATCAAGTTGCCCAAGCTGGCCTGGAGCTCAGCCTGGTACTGAACTTGGAATCTCCATGCCTCAGTTTCCAGACAAGTTTGGATGACAAGCCTGGTGGGCTGCTGCCAGATTGAGAGCTGATAACGTCTCAATATTTCCCAGAAAGCTTTATGATCCCCATTGACTGGCCAAGCTCTGTGCCTCAGCTACAAAAATGTAGCAGAACCCTGCCTCAGAGGGAAGCACCGGGAATGAGCAGAGCCCTGCTATCCGAGTATTTCCTCCTGAGGCTACAGTTCCAGCACTCCAGGAGGAAGGGTGGTGTCTGGAGAGGCACAAAGGTGTTTTCTGTTCTGAGTAATTTTATGTTCGGGTACTGTTAATGATCAGAGCCAAAATAAACCACCCAGGAGATAGGAGCATCAGTAAGGACCTAAAGCCCCCCTGTGGCCAGCAAAAGGAAAGCTGGCATGGTGAGAGCATGACTTTGGCTAGCAGGAAGCCTCAGGGTCCCTGGGGTTACACAACCAGCCAGCTCTAAAGAAAAACCAAAACCAAAATAAGCCGGAGGACAGTCATTACACCCTCACGTTTTTGAGCAGCGAGGGGAGAGGTTTGGGGGATGTCCTAGACTCCATCCTCTGCCTCTCTGAATCAATCTCTGTAACAGAAGAGCCCAACTAAACTGTCCTTGCGTAGCGCCAGTTGGCTGAGGCTTCATTCCTCAAGGCAGTGAGAAGCAGGCACTGGGGCTCCACAGGACCCAAGCTCTCTTCTCTAGCTCCCTTCACATGGGGGTGTGGGGAGGTGGTGGCTTGCTCACTTTTACTTCTTGAAGAATGTCTTCCCATCCACCGCCATGTATTTGTTCAGAGACCTGACCTTTCTAGAGTCTTAGTCTATGTTCTTTGCTAGAAACTGTAGGTCACATGGGGGCAGTTGGGAACTAGTCAGGCCTTGGTAGTTCCCAGGGTGCTCAGTGTGGGATCTCTCCTGTATTATTTACCTTGCTGGAGCATCCATTGATTTGGGTTGGGTTGGATTGGCAATGCTTAGCTGCTGGAGGAGATTTTTCCTGTTGTGAATATTTTGTTTTGCTCTTTCTGAGATCCCTGTGATTATATCTCTTTAAAAGGTTTTTAAAGAAACATAAAAAATATTTAATCAATGTATTATCATTATGTACACGTATGGGATATGGTATGGCAATTTAACGCACGTATAATCTACAGTGACCAAATCAGCATTCCTAGGTCCCTAAACAGTTATCATTCTTTGTGTTGAGAGTCTTCTAACTTTCTACTCTGGTCCTTTATAAAATAAATAACAAGTCATCATAAACCACAGTTGCCCGCCGTGCCCACCGTGGCTGCTGTGCTGGAGGCCTCTGGGACTCAGTCCTACTTTCTAACTGCACTTGGACCTTTGTGATCAGCACACAGTTCTGCAGGCACAGGGACATGCATCCACTCCTCTCATCCTCTGCCTCCTGACTCTGAAGTCTCCACCTAATGAATTTCTCTCTCATCCATGCAGGAGAGATGGGGGTTCCCGTGAACTCCCTGCTCAATGTCATTCAGAGTGTTAGAGGACACACAACACTGGTGATTCAGCCACTCACTATGAAGACCAGGCTGGCTTTGAATTCAGAGACCCACCTGCCTCTGCCTCCCAGAGTGCTGGGATGGAAGGCATGCACCACCACACCTGGCATGCTTTGTTTTAAGCACTACCTTCAACTTATCATTGCTGGAGGCCTGAGCTCCACCCAGCAGGTGCTCCTGGGGTGTGCTGGAACTTTTCACAGCCCCCTCCCCGGTAGAGGTCAATCAAATGCCCTTCAGTTTATTTGAGTGTGTGTGGTGTTCATGGTCACGGTGCAAGTGGATCTGGCTGGAGAGATTGCTTGCTTAGCTTCCCTCCACGTTGTAAAACCATTCACACATAATCTACTTAAACATACATTCAAGGCTGAGATTGGTGACAGCCCAAGGAAGAGAAATTACTTGATGTGTTTATTGTCACTGTTTGCAAAGGATCAGTGACTCCTGGTCATGGGACACAGAGCACTGACTGAGGATATCTCTGACTGGAATTCCACAAGGCCCAGATTTTTGATCTGTGTGGAGTTTACCCAGGGACAGCCACAGATGCTAACTCATGTGCTTTTTGTCTGGAATTCTCTTAATCTCAGGTCAGCACCTGCCATCTTTATGGCTTTTGCATGGGCCCAGATGGGGGTAGAGGAGGGAGTGTCTCCTACAACAGGCTTTTTTTTCTCTCTGCAGCTGCATACAAAAGTGTCCTGTCATGAGGGAATTCTGGATGGTGGTGCCTCTAGGGGAGACTATCAAGAGGATTTTTTTTTTACCTTGATCTTTCCTGCAGAGATGGTCATCTTCCTAGGTCAAAGGACAGCTAAACAGAAGCAACGAAGCCTCAGGTAGCCCCGTGACAGTCAGTTTCCACTCCTGCTTGAGTGTGACTCCTGGGGGTGGGGGTGAGAGCGGGGATGTCTGCCAATCCTGAAATGTTGGCACCATCCAAAGAGCTACTGCTGGTGGGATTTAGTTCGTGTGTGTGTGTGTGTGTGTGTGTGTGTGTGTGTGTGTGTGTGTTGAGAATGCCTCTTATATTCTTTTGGAGGTGTCTCTTCTCTAACTTGCTGCTGGTAAAGGAACCAGAGGGAGGCTACTGGTGAGGACAGAAGGGACAGAAGATCTGTTTGGGGTTCAAACACTCTAGTTCTGAAGCCAAGTGACTGCTGGTGACTGAAATGTGTCTCTTCATTCATGTATCCAAGTCCTGACCCTAAATAACATAGAGTGGCATTCACAAATGGGGTTTAAATGAGGTCATGAGGAAGAAGTCCCATCTAATCTGATGGCATTGGGGGGGGGGAGGAGGGAGGACACACAGACACAGACGCACAGACACACACAGACATATATACACAGACACACACATACACAGACACAGACACACACATACACACACAGAGGCACACACACATACAGAATGAACATATGAGAAAGCATGTGAGTAAGGTTCTGGGGTCAGGGATGGCTGTGCTCCAAATGGGTACCCAGCCCCAGCCTTACTAGACTCTCAAGAGAAAGCTTGCCTGAAACGAGGTCAAGAGCAGATCTAAAAGACTGAGTTCACCTCATATTTGCCCTGGGTGTTACTGAAGAAGTTACATCAACTTCTTCCAGCCACTTTGGAAAGTGAGCCACTTTGGAAGCCCTTAGATCTGGGAGCTTCTCTTTGGCTCCAGCTTATTGGACAGGCTGGACACCAGAACTACTACTTCCTAGCTGGTAGTTTGACTCCTGTTCAAACCTGTTCCTGCCTTAGCCTCAGTTTCTTCATCTGAAAGTGGGGTAACAATCCCAGCCTTGCAGGGTTTCTGTGAGACTGATGTATTGTAGTGAGTGGTTGTGTGAAATGAAGGCCACTGAGGAGCAGAGATGTAGCTTACTTGGTAGAGCACTTGCCTAGTGTGAAACCTTGAGCTCAGCCCCCAGTGCTGAGTTACAGGCCATAACTGTAATTCTGACATCCAGGTGGAGAAGGCAGGATGATCAGATGTTCAGAGTCATCCTCAGCTATAAAATGAGTTCAATGCCAGCCTCGGCTACATGAGATCTTGCCTTCAAAACATACAAAAGAAAAACGCCATTGCCTGGTTATTTCTGGGAGCTCTGAGGGTAGGAGTGAGATGAGGATTTGGGAGAGCTGCCTGTAGGAAGATGATAATGACCAGGAGGAGAGGGAGGGAGCTAGGAGGAAAGTGAGGCCATGTGGCATGTGTGAACCAGTGCTGGTCCTTTCTCTGCCAATGCTGTGGCCTCCTCATACCCACACATGGCTGTCTGTGCCAGGCACTTGCTCAGCATTGTCCAGCCTTGGGCCTTCTCTAGCTCACCACTGGAGGCTGACCTGTGGGAACATCCTAAGGTAGGAGATCACTCTGCATAGGACCAGATATGTTACTCTAACAGCCTGTCCAAGTGTTACTGGGACCGCACATACACCTCTTCGAACATTAGCCCTGCCTTTGGATCCTGTCAGTCTACCCTTCTTGCCTTCTCTGCTTGCTTGCCTGGGGTCCCATTGCCTCACGGGCTGCTCTGAGGGCCCACCCATGGTTTCTCCTGTAGCTCAGCCAGGGCCCTGGGCACAGGACTGCACTCCCACTGTCTCCGCAGGAAGAACTCTGAAGCAGGCTTTCGGGAAGATGGCTTTGAAGGTATGTGATTAGTTTCAGTCAGTGCTAACTGGTTCCAGGTTTCTTTTGAAAGAGAGTCAAGGCATAGCAGAGCTTTCGGGCTGGCAACCCCTTTGCTCCTGGAAGTAGCCCCTACTCCTGTGTATGTTGCTCATTCTGGAAGATTTGGCTTGGAGGCTGGGTCTGTGCTGTGGCTCAAAGGTATTCCCAGATCCTGGGCCATCATCCCACCCCCAGACTCCAGCTCCACAGCCACATGACATCTCATGTGACGGGGACAAGGGGCTTCTCTGTCCTCTACTGTGTCCTTCTCACCTCCAAAGTTCTTGGACTTTAGAGCAGCGGTTCTCAACCTTCCTAGTTCTTCATGTTGTGATGACCCCCAACCATAAAATTATTTCTTTACTACTTTATAACTAATTTTGTTACTGTTATGAATTGTAATATAAACATCTGATATGCAACACCCGTGGGGGCCGGTCAGAACCTATGGGTTAAGAATTGCTTTAGAGTATCAGCGAGTAGTTCCTCAAGGAGTGAACCATGGCTGGCACATGTAACTTATGATGGCATTTGCCTTTCTTTATCAGAAATAAAATAATAGGTCATCTTGCTAAAGTGACAAAGCTCCTGAGCTTCCCCTTGTGTTGGGCTAGGTAACTCCTGGTGACTAGTTGGTTTTGGCTCTGTCAGATCCTGTTTCCAGAATACCATGATCACTCACAAATTAGTGCCTTCCGCATCCCCAGGCCTAGTGGAGAAACCGACAATTGGTTGCTGAGGTGGGAGGGTTTCAGGGCCCTTGTCCTTTCCTGTTACACAGGGGTGAGGGACTTGCTTGTCATCCCTATCCATGAAGTCGGGGGGTGGGGGTGGGTAAGGCCAGGACTCCTGTTCCATTTGCCTGTGACTTTGTAAAAACCTCCGATGCAGATATGCGGGAACTCTCTGAAAAATCAGACGAGAGGCATGCTCTGTGTTCTGTGGGCATTTTCAAGTGTTGGATTTGGTGGCCTCAGTGACACAGCTCTAAGGGCAGAGTCATGATAGTTTAGTGCCATTCTGTCCCTCCGCTTCTTCATTTTCAGGCTATTGGAAGTGAAGCTTGAATCTGGTGGTAGCGTCTGGGCTGCCTGACCATTGTATGGATGAGTCCCAGACCCCTTTTCCTTGTAATTCAGGATGGGGAGATCAGACCTGTGGTTGAAATCAGAGACACAGGTCCCAGCCCAGGCCCAGAGGGAACAAACATCTCTGCTACCCCTGACCTGAGACCTGCCTGTCCCACTGGTGGTGTCCCAGAGACTAAGGGTCCCTCTACTAATACACTTCTTTGATGAAGTGTCTGACACTGAGGGTTGGATGTCTTCTCTCCTTCTTCCTCCCCTTCACTCTCTTCCTCTTCCTCTTATTCATCTTCTTCCCTTTCCCCATCCCCTCCCTCTTCTCTCTTTTCTTCTTCACCATTCTATCACTCTCTCCTCCTCCCTTCCCTTCTTCTCCTTCCTTCTCATTATCTTCTCCCCCTCTCCCCTTTTTAAATAAATTCTGGGTCCTAGGCCTTTATAAATGATTTGAAGATTGTTTTTTCCCATTTCCTGGGCTGTATTCAGTTTCTTTAAAGGTGTTTCACAGTTTGCTTACTGCCCCACTGGCTGGTGTGTATGTGATGTCAGGTTTTAGGAATATTACTTAAACCAGGTTCTTGAGCTATACAGTCCAAGATCTTAAGATTTCTCCTTCTAAGAGTTTTTTTTTTTTACTTTTAGCATTTAACCCTTAGATATTTTTACCTTTAAATTATCAGGGAGCTCAGAACTGTGGTTAAATTATCAGGCTCATCTCTAGGAATACTTTTTTTTTCTGTGTTCAAAGATTTTATTACTATTATTTGAAATGAAAAATTAAAGACTGAGAGGAAAATGAGATTGTGAAGTGAATTTAGTGAATTGCTTTCTTTATTCAACATTTCAGACTGCTCTTCTATGCCACTGAGCAGAATGTCACAATTTTGAGTCATGCATCATGTTCTCTATAGTGACTTTGGCAGCACAACATCCATTGGGTGTCTGTCTGTCTGCTGTTCAACACACCCCTCGATACTGGGCACCTACATTGTTCCCACAAGGAACAGAAAGAGCAGAGCAGCCCGTGTGACTTCCTTGGAGTTAAAAGCATAGCCCCCCGTTTCCAGCGACCTAATTAAACAAGTGCACAATGTTTCCTCGAACATTCTCTAGAACAAAGAGGAGGATAGTTAGAGACAGGTGAAGGATGAGCTTGAGAACAGCCTCCTAACGGAGAAGTGCCTTCTCCATCGTGTCACGTGACGTGGTTTTCTTATGCTGTCCAGATGTTGAAGATTGATGTCCCATTCTCATTTTAATTTATAGAGACCACCACTGCAGTGAAATGGTTCGTGCCACATAGATAGCATTCTTGTTCTTTTGAATAATTCCCTTAGGGCAGGTTCCCAGCAAGGGAATTTCTGGGTCAAGCAGTTAGAATGTTCTGGAAAGCATCTAAGTTGCAGCCTTTCTATAGGTAGTGCAGAAGAGCCCAGAGTCTGGGTACCGACTGCCTCCTGCATCTCAGACACTTGAACTGTTTCGGTGAGGTTATCGGCAGATGATGACTTAGGTAGGAGAAGGTGAAATTAGCCCTGACTTTATGACTTAATGTAAAAACCACTCTAAAGGGGGATTCTCTGCTCCTCACATCTATGGAGTTCGCAGTTCTCCATTCTTTTCCTCAGTAGCAGTCGGCAGATTTTCTCTTAGAGAGCAAACTGTGTGTGTCTGGGTTAGAAGTGTCCGTGTCCATGGGTCTCTGAACTGTGAAATATTTGGTATACTCAGACAGCTACAGCATAGAAAAGCTGGAGAGTCCTCCTCTTTATTAGCAGTTTGTTTGTTTGTTTGTTTATTTAAGATGGGGTCTTACTGTATAGCCATAGAAGACCTGATAACAACTTCATAGTTTAAGCTGGTCTTGAACTTGCAGCAATCTTCCTGCCTCAGATTCCCAATTTCTGGCCCCCTATCTTAATTTTGGAACTATAGTGTTGGGAGCTAGCTGCAAGGGGCGAGGGTTGGGCCTTGGGTTGTTAGGAAGGCTTCCTGCCCTTGCTTTAGGATTGGCTGGAACACAGAACGTCTTGGAACAACTTGTTTGGGAAAGGACCGTGTGTCCTGTTGAATTGGCTTGATGGCTGATGGGTGGGTGGAGAGAGTAACATTATAGGCAGAGAAATCAACCCCCCACAAGTTTAAAATGTGCATGTAACTGAGGGGTGCTGCTCCCCACTCTTGTGGGAGTACAGAGTGCATACCAGATCTCTGACAAGGCATTTTGGATTAGGGGAAGGAGGAAAGAGAAGGAACATTGTGTCTCCCCAGGAGGCAAATGGACAGAGCTGGCTGCTGGCTTTCTCAGGCCCTGGGTGACCATGGATAGCCCACAGTTCCTCTTCTCGGCTTCTCCTCATTTTATATTCTTACCCGCACTTCTTTCCCAGAAAGCACATGCCTCAGAAGTACACGCCTCAGAAGGAGAAAGTCCAAAGAAAGCCCTTGATATTTATTTGATTTAAAGAGTATTTTAGTGAAAATGGCATTGGCCTTCAGACAAAGGTAATTTAAAACCCATTGTTTGTGCATGTGTGCGTCTGCTGTGCTGTGGGAGGCCAGAGGACAGCATCTTCAAGGCAGGCCTCCCCTCCTACCTTTATGTAGGATCCAGGGATCAAAGTCAGGATGCCAGGCTTGTGCGGCCAGTGCTTTACCTGCTGAGACATTTGGCTCACTCTAGGAACAATTTTAATGAAGATAAACACAAATTTTGATTAGAGGACAGGCTTGAGGCTAACTCAGGACTTAGATTCTTGTTTTAACATTATGTTAAAAAACTGAGCTTGTTAGCTGGGCGGTGGTGGCACACGTTTTTAATCCCAGCTGGCCTCTGCCTCCCGAGTGCCTCTATACACACATTCACATATGTGCATGTACATGAGGCACAAACCCACATAAACCCTATGCATAGTGACATATACATAACACAGCTCCTTTCAGATACATAACATACGTGCCCCAATCTGACTCATTCACATCAACTAGCCAATGTTTTTTGTGGTAGTCAGGGTTTTCTAAGGAATAGAACCAATTGAATAAATATATGTGTGTATACATGTACAAATAATATATATATGCATACCATATGCATAAACATATCATACACATAAATACACAGACAGACAGGCATACACATAGACACACACACACAAACACATACACACAAACATGCACATACACACATACACATACACACACAAACACACACAGACTTATCTTACTAGACTGGCTTACAGGTTGAGGTCCAAGTAGTCCAGCAATGGCTGTCTCATCACTGAAAGACTGATCAGTTCTCTGTGATGTCCCAGCAGTCACAGTCTGGTGCTGGGGTCCTGGGGGACTTCTGGAGAGTTGCTTCTCTTCAGTCTATGTTGGATTCCCAAAGAAGTTGGTTTTAATACAGGCAAGTGGATGCTTCAGCAACAGGATGCTCAAACTTGTCAAGAGGATGAGAACAAGCGGGCAAAAGCAAAAGCTTCTTTCTCCCATGCCCCATGTCCAGAAGGTGTGGACCAGATTTAGAATGGGCCCACCTCAAATAATCTGATCAAGAAAATCTCCCAGAGATCTGTCCAGTAGCTTGGGTTTTAGTTGATTCCAGGTAGAGTCAAGTTGACAGCCAAGATTAGACATCACACCTTGTGGATTCATGAGAAGGTGCTTAAAGCCTTGGCTTCCTGAGGATCAATCAGAATGAGGTATCTATCAGGTGTCTACCATTACTGGGTCATCTGCTGTGTTGACTGTGGCAGAAAGGGACAGTGTTCTTCAGGAAGGAACAGTGTTCTTGAGCATTGAAGCAAGCACTATACTCCAGCCTAGATCTTGTGTTACTTGGTGGCAATTTTACATTGCATATTAATCACACAAGAGTGTGCATATTGTGGCTACTGATCCTTCTAGGAATTTGCCCTTCAGATGTACTGTGGGGGTGCAAGCGAAACTAAGTCAAAAATGAGGCTCACTCAACAGCAAGATTTGTTATAGCTGTGGACGAGACAGGCAGCAGATGAATGCCAGCATCTACATATGGAATCTTACACTGCCCTTTGAAAGGATGAGGTGGACTTTGTTTGGAGATGCCAAGGTATTCTACCAAATGAAAACAAAAAGGCCAAAACCATCATGATGATACCCAGAGGGGTTTACAGGGAGACATTTGTCTTTATCTGTGTAGACAGAAGATTCTTGGAGAGACAACAGAGAGCTGTGGGGCAGAGATCTCTTCTGGAAGGTGTACGGAGGTGTGAATGCGCAGGTGAAGAGTTTGTTTTTGCATTAAACTTGGTCATGAACATTATGAGACTTTAGTGTTACAGGGCACCTTCCTTGCCCCCAATAAAAACCACACACCTTACGGGCTATTGTACTAATCAGATTGGATAGTTCAGTTCAGTCCATTTTTGTTCGCTTACATTGTATCCCAACCATTGGCTAGTGGGTTACATTGTATCACTTACATTGGATGTAAAAATCAGCTCTACAAACTGTTAGCCATCACAAAAATGGAGCAGATAGTATTTATTCAGAGAGAACAGCTAATTCATCAAAAAATATTGGTGAGAATTAGCTTCCATTTGCAAGAAAGGATTCTCCTGAACAGCAAGTTGCATTTTAAGCAGTTATTTTATTAAGGGTGCTACCGTCCTTCTCAGGAAGCATACATGGCAACTCCTCCGGAACCTTCCAAAAAGGTAGTGTGAAGACAGCTCAAGAGGTTATATAACGATAGGTTATTATAATTGTCATAAGGCAGGGCAGAGAAAAAGGGAGGGAGGAGAGGAGGGGGACTGAATGCTGAATGCCATCACAGGGTAGCTGAAAAGATAGCTGCCTTTTTCAGTACTTGGTCACATGACTTTAATTCTTTGACTCCCATTGCTGGCACTTCTTGGCAAGCAGTCCATCCCATGGCATCTGTCCTTGGTTCCCAGCACCTTCCTTCTGTGGTCTTCTGGATTGTTGATACATACCTCTGTGTCCTTTGAGACCCAGAAGTCCATGGGCCCCAGTGGGTGAGAGCAAACCAGTTGTGATTTCTCCTCTGTTCACTTGATCACTAGCTACATTCTCGGCTGTGAGTCCTAATGACCCAGGGAGGCCACTTCAGGACTGAATTTCTCCTTGAGCATATGAGACAGAAGGTGATGAACCATGCATCCCTGCTTCAAGTGACTGTTCTTTAAGGAACAGAAGGAGAGACCTAGAGACTGGCTGGTACCACATCATGCCTCTGTTGCCTCTCCTTTTTCCTGGAGCTCTGAGAGAGAGCATAGTCCAGTGCAGTGCAGCTGGAGGAGGGTGAGTGGGGTCTGTGAAGATCCAGATGGTAACTGAGATCTGGTATACCAGATGACCAATGCTGTGGTGGGTAGTCTTTAGAGCTGCATGTGTGGCCTGGATTTAGAGCCCAACATCACATTTTAGTGCTAGATGACAAAGAGCTCATGAGACCCTGTGGAGATGACCACAGAGAGGTGGCTCTGCAGGTCACTCTGGACAGCCAGAGCCCAGAACCACAGGTTGTTCAATAAAATAAGCAGTTTTGAGAGAAAGGGATCCAGCAAGCATGGTGGTGACTTCTGGTGTTCTTCTGGAATGGTACTTGGTTGCAAGTTTCTTTGCCTGGAGTCCCTCTAGAGGACCTGTGCAGAAGCTGGAGGGTCGGTTCCTCGAAAAGCCCAAGTGCAGAACAGCTGTACGGGCTGCTCAGGGTGTATCCCAAGGTAAAGCACAATCAGGCAGACCTGGTCTCTACAGTTTATTCACAAGCTTCACCCGCTGAGCCCCATGAGCCCCAGCTTCCTGATCCACAGGATCTGACTTTACATTTGCTATTCCATGCTGGCCATGGAGAGGGGAGGGAAGGGGACACAGGGCATTCCATGCAGAGCCCTCGGCTCATATTTATTTTCTTGTTTACTTTCAGTTTTAATTCCTTTGTAGTTTAGCATACAGAATAATGGTTTTATTGTGACATTTGCATACCTGCCCATACTGCGTGTACCTCAACCCTTTCATCATTCAAATGGTATTTATCATGGTGCTTTTAGGATTATAGCAATGTAAAGCTAAAAGCATTACATAGTAATTATAGTATTATAGAGAAGTATTGTAGGTAGTATATAGAGCATATAGTATTATAGGTAGTATTATAGAGAAGAGAAAGGAAGGAAAGTATGAATTAGGATGGACGCCTCGTCTAGGTGGGAACAGAGGGTGTAGGGATTCCACACGGCTGTACCTAGGCCCTGAGGGACTGGGCACAGAGATATTGTGAAGGCCTGGCACATGCTGGCAGCCCTGATGACTCTTCCACTACAGTCAGGAGGCCTCATCAGATGCCTTAAGGGAGACTCAAATCGGAGAGGAAGGTAGCATGGCTGGGTAGCCATCTTGGACTTGAGGTAAAATTCTGACATTGTTTGCATGGCACGGCTGTAGTTTGAACAGCGCAAGGAAGGCAAGTTTCTCTGCTCATAGTTCCTACCCTCTTGGCTGGGGAGGGGACTAAGCTGTGGGGGACATGAGTCCTGGGGAGGGAAGGGGTCTTCAGACTCCAATGTAAAGTCCTCCGCTAGCCTCATGAAGTCCCCATAGCAGGTTCTGAACTCAAGATTTAGATCGAGAAGGATCTAAACTCAAGTCTCTTTTTTTCCACCCCATGTAGACATGAAGGTTTTCTGAGTCTCCAAACTCCAGCCTTTGGGCTTAGTAGCAAGCCGGTCCCACATGCAGTGTTGTCTCAAGGTTTGAATTCATACCTGGCCTATGCCTGGATTAGTCTAAATTGTTCTGGTTTCTGGCATGTGGATGTGCCTGACTACCCCAGAGCTGGGCCCTCCTAGCCCTCTTCTTTTTGCTTAGAAGTGTTATCACTCTTTTTACCTCCCAATCCCCTCAAGCAGGGTCCTGTTGGATACCAGGCACCTTCATTTCCTCAGGCAGCCATAAGCATGAAGAGAATTAACTAGAGGCCTCTTTGCTGTGTACCCAGGTCTGGCTTCTGGCTCCAGGTCTGAGGCCCACTCCTAGACATGCACTTGTGGTTGTTCAGCATTGTAGACCCCAGTCTCCCTTTGCTCAAGATTAAGTGAGTTAATCCTCAGGAAGAGATGGTGGGGCCCATCTGAGAGGGCCCTTCTCACATTAGCCCTCCTGTATAGTGAGCTGAAGGCAAGGTTTCATGCTAAGGACTGTGCTAAAGGAAGGGATGTGGCTACATGAGACATCTGCCCAAGCTTGTGGGCATCACTGTGAACACAATTCCGTGCACACTCATGGTCCACAGGGTACCCTTCACGCAGTGACCTTTTCCTCAGTGTCAGAACAGGGTGTCTTCTCAAATGTCAACAACTCAAATTCACTTGTAGTGACATCACTGTGAGGTGACTTGAGTCAGCTTTGGGGTGGAAAGTTCAGACGTTTTTAGTGGTTTGAATAATAATATTAAAAAAAAGGATCCTAAAACAAACTGTAAAAGGCCCCAGAAAACCCAGGCTTTCACGGGTCTGCAACTCCACCAGGCTTCTCCTTTCTCCTCCTATGCTCCTGCTTCTGCTACAAGTGAGATGTCTTCAGTGCTCTGCTTGTGGAGGGGCCATGGCACCAGCACCCTGTCAGTCTCTTTGCTCCCAGACAGATCAGGGAAGTTATAATTCCAAAGGCTTGTTGAACATTCATCTACCCAACCCCAGGCCTGTCCCCTGTCTGCAGGTGTGGCTGTAAGTATCTCTCACTACCTCTAAATTGTCATGGTCAGACATGGTATTCTCTATTCTGGGTGTACTTTAGTTTGTTTGTACAGCTTGTTCCCCTCAGTGAGTTCATAGTATCTGTCCTATCATCTCAGGTTTGACCTGCCTTTACAGCTTCCACGAAAAAGTGACTTTGCTTTTTGGATCGTTCTATGTCTTATAAAATGAACACACACACACACACACACACACACACACACACACACACACACACACACACATATCCCTGCAGGGTTGTAAAGGGAAAATGCAGAGACATGTTAGGTCTGGAAGATTCTGGAAGCTCTTCAAAGCCCTGCGAGGATTCACTACCTCCTAATAGCTCAGCCTTCAGCATTGTCTCCATTTAGAAATTCTCAGGACTAGGGCCAGAGCTCAGTAGGTCAAGTGCTTGCCTAGTGTGCACAAAGTCAGACTCACATAAACCAGGTGTGGAATAGCATGTCTATCCTAGCACTTGGGAGGTGGGAGGTAACAGAGTTAGATAACTCAAGGTCACCCTCAGTGACATCAGATTAATAGACCAGCATGAACTACATGAAATTGTATCAAAAATAAAGAAAGAAAGAAAGAAAGAAGAGAAAAAAGCAGTTTAGTGAGAAACATTCACATATCATACAGTTTGTTCATGGAAAGTCTCCAACCCATGACCTCTTTGAGAGTTATGTGTTATTGATGTACCTGAAGGCTCTGTAGCTGTTGAAATCTCTCTTTGGTGGGATTAGAGGCAGCCACAGAGGGAGGGCAGGGGTTGGGCTGCTGGAGTTGGGTGGTGCTGGGAAGAAAGATTCTGTCAAGGCCCAGAAGTGATGAGCAGCCTTAAGCAATAATCTAGACTTAAACAAAAAGGGGCGATTGAGGTGTAGGGGTGTAGTTAGTTCACGAGAGAAGTATTTTTTTTCCCAGCACACCCTAAGTGCAGTGTCCCATCCCTAGAACCAAGACGCTTAAATGGAAAGTTTTGTGGTTGCGTGCTGGAGGACAGCGGTCTTGGACGAGTGGAGCTGGGGGATGGAAGGGTGGGTGGGTGTAGGAGGAAAGATAAGCCGGGGACACATGAGTGGAGCTGAGTGGGACTTAAATATTGAGGAGTTGGGGTAAGTAGAGAAAGCTGCAGAGGGCATTAACAAGGGTAACATGTGGGATGTGACCTAAAATCCACCCTGTAGGGAGTCCCTGCACCCTCCCTGAGGCTTGGGCCTGCTGCAGAGGCCCAGAAGAGGAACCCTGAATGAGGTTCTGTGCTGGCAAACTAGAACAACCTGTTTTCTGTGGCCCAGGCCGGAAGTGCTGGCGCAGGTGGCCGGTGAATATGGGTTCCTCTTTCCTACAATGTCTGGAAGGGGAATTCAGCAAGAAGGACTTGAGTCTGGAGCTCTGACCCCAACTTCCTCATACAGATGCGTAGGGAGAGCTGCCTGTGTAAACTGGGTGCCTGCCTGCAGGCCAGGGCAGGGCCATCCATTCACACCTGGAGGCTCCTGAGCCTGGCTGTGTGGGGATCTGCCAGTGGCCATCACCCCTCCCCAACTTTTCTTCTTCTGGTCCATGCCTGTGCCACGAGCTGCTGCCAGGCCTTTCTGTGCCTTTCCCACCAGTGCGAGAAGGCCTGGCTGTGGGTCTGAGCCTAGGCAGGAGATTGCCTTCGATAGTCCCTACAGAGCCTCTCTGCTTGCTTTTTGTGAGCTACTGTGTACTATACTCCTAGCAGGGCCCAGGGCATTAGAGGGTCAGTCTCTAGGAAATCAGAGTGTAACGGACCTCCTTCTTGGAGCAGGCAATAGGCAGAGCCTGACCCTTTCTGGCTAGGCTGTGGCTTCTCTGTAGGAAGGAGGGTACATAATTCCAACTCAGGGAGGTGAGCTACTAGCTTCCCTTCTCTTAGACCTTGGGCTGCAAAGTGTTTATACCTCAGCCATGGTGATCTTCGTGTGTTCTCAGGGCATTCCCCCTCTTGTCCTGGATGTGACCTCAAATTTGGTACTCTCGCTGTCTGCTATGTTTCAAGAAGTCCAGGGCATCTATGCCTATGTGCCTGCTCCTGTCTTTAGATCAGGGCCTGAGGAACTATTGAGATCTATGGTGGCTACTGGTTACTGGCATCTCAGTGCTGTGAGAAGCAGCTAGCATTTTTACTCAGTCTGCCACATACTCAGTGTCTTGGGAAACGGTCTCAGGTTGCTGGAAGTGGGAGGAGGACCCAGCTCTTACAATGCTGTCCACTCAGTTTGCTCCTGGAAGCTGCAAGCCTTTTCTCTGAGTCCCTGTGGTCCTGTAGAGGGACTGGACTGCACCAGAATTACCTGTTCCCAGTTGGATGCCTGCAGTTCTCACTGCAGGAGGCCAGTCCTGGGGACAGGATGGTATCCTCCCTGGCTGGAGTTTGCTGGTCCCTATTTTGTGGGGGCTGCCATCACTTCTGCCTCCCACCACTCAGAACTGATCCTAAAGCAGCTCACAAAGGCCCCATGGGGGAACTTTGGGAGGGTTTGTTAAGGAACTCTGGGAATGGAGCCTTTGCTGAAGCTAAAGGTTGGGTTGCTGTGACCTGGGCCAGCTTCTTGTTGCCTGTGGCTGCCTCTGACCATGCCTGTCCTCCTCCACCCACGCTCATGCCTTAGGCTTTGCCACCTCCCAGAAGAGGCCTCAGTTTAACAGGGAAGCTCCCAGAAGTTAGGGGTGAGGGAGGTAGGCCTTGTTTTGGGTTCTGCGGGTTGTGTGCCCGAGGAGGCCTAGTCAAGAGAACAAATGTGGAATCAAACTATGGGACTCCTTTGCTGAATGAAGTTGGTAGGATTTGAGAACCATGGGGGCCTTGATCTGGGCAGTTTGTTTTCCCTACTTACAAGCAAGAAATGAAATGTTTAAAGAAACCAAAATAGCTTTACAGAGTCATGGCGGGTTAGATCCGTCATCTAAGGTCCCCTCCAGCGCACGAGAGGCTTAAACTCTGTGAAGTTAAAAGATCCCCTAGAGGCTGCTTCACTGGGTCTGGAACCTTCTGTCCGGTTCTAGTCATACAATGATTGTAAGGGGGAAGAGCCTTAGCTTGATGCAGAGCTGGGACCCCAGAGCTTGGATTGGCCACGGAAATTCAAGGATTTCCAGGCTCCCCCCTACTGCCCCCAACACAACACACTTGTTAAATGTGTCTATAGCAGTTATGAATCAGCCCCCAGAGCAGAGCCCAGTAGCCTAGTTCTATGGAGCTCTCTGGCTGCCAAGGCACTTCAGAGCTTTCCTCCTTCCCACTGTCCCTTCCCACAGTGCCCATGGCCTTGGCTTTATCCAAGTTTCCTGTTAGGCTGTCCTCAGCCCAGAGGGCAATCTGATAAAAAAAACAAAAAACAAAAAAAAAACGGTTTTGTAGGATTGGACTGGAAGGTGCCTCAGGGACATTCCCTCTGAGGAGGTGACTTGTTTAGGGTCCTGGAGAATCATACAAACAGGGTGGCCTAGGTTCCTGCAGGGTATACACCGAAGCCTCTATCCGTGGCTCTGCTCTCCCTGTGTGTTGCATGATTCTCAAGGGTGAAGTCTGTGAATCCTTAGTGCGTTTTTTGAGATAGGGTCTCAGTGGTACCGGAGCTACGTTTGACTGGCTGGGACTCTAATGCACTACTGCACTCAGCTTGCAACTTTCCATGTCTGTGTCTGGCCCCGAGATCAGTGCCAAGCTGGGCTGCCTGCTGGGGAGGCAGACGGCTGCTGCCCAACAGCCGCCTCATCAGCATGGGTGGTGAGGGCGATGGGCTTCTGGTACTCTGCCAGGCCGTGTCCAGGAACTCAGTCTGAGTGGCACCCTTTTGTGTAGAAGCTGCTGGATGCCCCGGGTGGCTTCCTCTCAACTGTCTTAGCTTGCCCATGCTGTAGAACCATCCACCAGAACGCCTAGAAGATTTCATTCATCTAGTCTGGTCTTTGTCTTCCTAGAAGCTGGCTTGGGCCTGGGGGCAGGGGTAGGTGTTCTTCTCTTCTTCCACAGGAGGTCTAGCTGAGTGGCCTTACAGCAACCCTACTCTTCCAATCTCTAGGAGCAAATTCTCCCTTGTGTTTAGCCAGCCCTCCAGGACACAATGTTTGGAGATAGCAGTAGAGCTACAGTTCCGATGGATCTACCCCTTTGTGACCTGAACGCTTGTCTTCCATGAAAAGATATAAGGCCTCTCTGTGTGACCAATTCTCAGACTTGAAGGGCAGAGAGGGTCATGGGACCTCTGCTCAGGGTCACGGTGAGATTTGACATGGTCACTAAGGGCTTCTCTAGGAAGCTTTGTAGAAAGTATCTGATTTTCCCATTGTCACAGAATCAAATAGACCATAGTTGCTTCATGACACATGCCACTGGTGTCATATTTTGTCTTGTGGAAAATGTGTGACAATGTCTTGGAAGGGAAAAATGAGGCCATGGGTTGGGGGCGGTACTGATGCCTGTCTGAGGTATGCAAGAGGCACGCCTATTCCTCCATGGCCTAACCTACTCTCTGGAATTCCAGACCCATCAAAAGTCAGAGCAATTTAAAGAAAAAAAAGTCTACTTTGCTGGTTTGTCGAGTCTGACCTCCCAAGCATGGATGATTGATTAATTCAGGGGTTCATTCATTCAGTCATTCATTCATTCACACACTAGTAAAATTTATCGACCATGTGTTGGGCATGATGCTAGGTGGCTTGTGGAGACACTACCCTGAAAAAACTTAGCATCCTGGCACTTACAGACTTATAGGACCATCAGTTTGAATCCCAATCCTGCCATTTCCTGTGTCATAGTGGACAAGTCATTTTCGAGTCTTCGCTTTTATTTACAAAATGGAGATAGGAATTCCTGCTTCACAGAGGAGGTTGTGGTCAGTGCTTGGTTAAGGCAGCAGTCACCACTGCTATCTTCTTGTCTTTGTGCTGCCACTTTCCTTTAGCAGGAGAACTAGGAAGCTTTGAATTGTTGGCCTCCCAAGCACTGATCACTGGCTATCTTGAGTCTTAAAGTCCCTTGGAAGAGGCTCAAAGAGCTGCCTCACTGGCCCCTGGGATGCCAGGTTGCAGACAGTCTAGCCACCAGAATCCAGGCAGTAGCTGCACTCTGTTCTAAATTCTGTTTCTCCGTGTACTTTGTATCTGGGCCACTCTGTCAGACATCCTGAATCGTTAATGACCTTGAGAAGCAATCCCAGCTCTGAATGTGGGATTCTGTTCTTTGAAGTCACCCACTGTCTTTGTGGGTCTGTTCTCCCCTCTCAGGCACGCCTCCTTCCAGCTTTGATGGTGCCACTGTAACAACTGGGTTTGCAATTATTAATTCCTGTGCACAGCAAGGTGCAGTTTTAATATACAGAAAATATAATTGCTATCTTGTGTAATCATTTTCTGAGGGCTGAAAGTGTAACCTTTAATTAATATTTCATCGGCAGGCGGGGTGGGTTACTTGAATAGGGCCTAAAAATATTGCTGTCCCTGTATGTAGAGAACGTGAATCGTGAGACACACAGCCAGTGTCTGCTACGCCATTGTTCGAGGTTGCTTCTAAAATTAAAGCGGTTAACCCCTTAACCCGTAATCACATGGGCTGTGGCTCCTGGAGGGCAGGGCTGGTAGAACAAGAAAGGGACATGAGTCTAGGCAGTAGTTCTCAGCTGCCACCTGCCTGCAGCAACAGAGCCACTGCACCTGCCCGAGAAGTGAATGTGGGGCATGGGGGCTAGAAGGCTGAGGAGTCTCTGATCAAAGCCAGCTTCGTGGAGTATGACCCGCAGACCCTGGGCTGGCTGGACTTCCCCAGGCCACTGGGTTAAGGAAGTAGGACAAGTGTCATCTTTGATGTTCCCAGAGCAGAATACCTGAAATTTCAAAGTACAGCCTGCGGGAGGCCAAGGCTGCTCCCCAGTAAGCCTGGGAAGCCCAGATAGGCAAGGAGGGCAGTGAGGACTGGCTGAGGGGCTGAGAGAGAAAAGTAAGGAGTGTGGATAAAGAACTCTCTGAGGCTTCAGTGGATCACTGTGGTTCTGAATGGCTCCTTTCCCAGTTTGGGGATTCTGGCTGATTAGGGTCATAGGGCTGGCTGGCTCGTCAGTGAAGAGCAAAGTTCTTAGCGCTACACGTGTCCTGTGCAGGTTTACATAGTTGATGAGTCATTCCACACACAGGACATTCTGACCTTAGTGACATCCCCCTGAGACCTGGGGCAACGGGTGCAGAGTGTCAACCTCTTCATCTTTTCTATGGCTGGATCTCTGACTGTACTTGGCTCTGCTCCCCGTCTCTACAGCCACGGGGAAGGAGCCTCTTCCAGTAATGGGGGACACTGAGCCAAGTGTGGCTGAAGTCACCGATCTGCCAATCCATGGAGGTCACCTATGGGGTCCTGGTGCTGTGTGCAGTGTATAGTGTTTGGTCGAATGTATGAGGTCCACTGTACTGGACCCCGTTGGACCTTTCAGAGTCCCCCTTTAATCCATCTGAGTTCTGACCCCGTAAACAAGGGGCTAACCACTTGACTTTAGAAACTCCACCGAGCTCATTTAAGGTCACCCCAAGGAGGTTGACTCTGTTCTTGGGTTTATCGAGTTTTTTCTTGTAATGATCTTTAGATGCTGAGCCAGTGACAGATACTGTGCATCCCTTAGGAGCTTCTTCAGCGACAAAGGAGTAAGGTCTGTTCTCCCTTCCTCTGGCTGCATGCCCAAGGGACCAGTGTGGGGAGGTGGGAAGGAGTGAGGACCTGATTCCACTTTCCTTCTGGGAGGAAGCATTCTCTGCCACCCCCGAGGAAAAGGCACAGGATGGGGACAATGGCCCTCATGTAATCCCACAGGCCCTGTCTACCCTGCTTTCATGGACTGTATATCACAGGCTACCATGCTTGCTCTTTCCATCAGCCCTGGGGGAGGAGCTAGATATAGCTGGAGTAATGAGGATAGCCAATCATTTTCTGTCCTCCTGGGGGAGCTGGTCCTGGAGAGAAGGGCTCTTGGCTTTGCTGCAGGACACAGCTACCTCCTTCCCCAACTCTGTTTCCTTGACTCCGCTTCTGATGGCTGTCACCCAGCTCTCAAAGTCACTTCCAGGAGGCCTTCCTTATGGGGTCATCTTGGGTGTTATCTCTCTACTCCGCCCCTTTGCAAACACTCTAGAGCAATACTAGGTCACAGATTTATTTTTCTTCTAGTCACCTCTCAGAAGTCACCCAGTCAGTAACTGGCACATTTCAGATTTTTGTTTTGATGCAAATCAGATCATCGAATGCAGTGTATAGATGTCTACAGGATCAGGCTTATACAGCATGCACAGGCCATATCTGCTAAAGCCAAGACAGGGCACACAGGCAGTCCTTCCTTGGGGCTTCAATATGATGCATCAGGATGTAGATGTTTGTGGAAGTTGTTTCTCTGCTGCCGCCAAGGTACAACGGGCCCTCTGCACAGGCCTGGAAGCACATTCTGTGGCAGCGTCACAGTAGAGGCTACATGGGCAGCGCATCTGGACACGGCCCAGGGTTCCCTATGTGGGGGTGATGGTGATTTCAGGAGTTGGATTCCTCTGGGCCATGCATGCTGCTGATAGCCTTGGATGCCTCCAGAGAGCTAAGGCCAGAGGAGGTTACTCAGGCTGCCCCATGGAGGTGGGGGTGTTGGTGCCCAGCTGCAAAGGAGTCATTGGCACCAAATAAGCAAGTGTGTTGGGAGGACAGAGGGCAGGGCTTGCTAGACAGGGCCCTGGCAGTGGCCCCAATCTCAAACTGAAGCCCCTTGAAGGCCACTGCCTCAGAACTGCTCAGATGGCCACAGTGAACAACCTAATTGTTTGTGTTTGCCTAGTCAGGCTCAGCGAAAGGCTTGTCTCAGGTCACACAGCAAGTGAATGACAGAGGTGGGCCTTAGAAACTTTCTTGGGGGCGCTCTGAAGTCTATGTGCCTCGAGGCAGGTAGGGTAGATATGTCCTTCTTGCCTGCCTCGTCGTTTTACATTTAGTCTTTCTTTGCCCTTCCTTACCCCTCCTTATCTTACTCTCTTTTCCTTTCATTTCTCCCTACAACCTACAATGTTCTTTTTACCTAGAACACCCTGTATTAGAGCTGGGAACTCTAGCAGCTTGTCCAAATCCTGGGTGAGCATTCTCCTTGGAATTCATGCATGCGTGCATGTGTGTGTATATGTATGTGTGTGTGTGTATTTGTGTATGTGTATATATGTGTATGTGTGTGTATGTGTGTGTATACGTGTCACATACATGTATGTATGTGTTTGTGTTCACGTGCAAGTGCATGAGCCACCTACATAAGGTGACTGTGCATGTGTGATGTGCATGTAAGGTGTACACATACTTAACCTGTGCGGCATGTGCACGTATATGACATATGTGCACAGAGGGATTGGTATATGGTATGCATGAATGTGTACACATTTCAGTACACGTGTTATACTTGTGCATAAGAGGAGATGACGCCAGTGGAAGGGTTTGAGCCAGGTGTGGGGCTGCCCTAGAGTGTCCTCAAATTCACTGGCCGCTGGTACCCAGTTTGTGTACATCCAAAAATGCAGTGGTGAAGGGGAGAGGAGGGCGTGAGTTTTCAGAAACGGTCCACCACTGTTTTCTTGCTGGCTGCTTGCCCTTTTAATGCAGGTAGCAATTACCCATTTGGAATATTTGGAGACTAATTAGTTTGCCCCTTGGAGATAGCAGGATGAAGAATGTGTCACTTTGACTGGATCCACTTTCTCAGCTCCCTGGGGAGGGCTTGGGGGGAGGTCAAGGGATGACAGGGCACTGGTGGACGACTGGAGAGAAATGAGTTCAGAGCTACAGGATGCCCTGTAGCTGCCGGGTCCCAGCTGCAGAGCCTTCTGAAGATAAAAATAGCCTCCCGCTTTGGTTTGGCCTTTGCTGTTGTGTTGCGGGCCACTTCCTCTGTGGGTGCAGCTCTTGGCAGTCTGCCTGAGAATGTAGGGTGGGGTCAGAGCCCCAGTTGGACCTGCCCCCTGTCATTCTTTGTGGGGAGCTGAGTCCTTGGCATCTCAGGATGATTTGAACTAGACCTGCAGAGGCAGGACTCTCAGGGCGGAGGAGTTCCAAGGTCCCAAGAGGATGAGGAAGGCGTCTACTTGGCTCAGATGATTGCCTGAGCTTCGATGTGAGTGCAGTTGCATATTGGTTCTTATCAGCCACAGGTCAAGCTCCAGAGAGTTAGTGATGCATTCTAACACTCACAAAGGTATCTCTCAAGGAGGACACAGACACGCAGGCAGGTGTGGGCTAACACGCTGTAGGTGTGAGAACTACAACATGCCTGAGTAGATGTCTGTTTTGGAGAGTGGCTCTGCCTTTCCTAGGGATAGGCCTTGGCACCCAGGCCCTGCAGACTGCAGACCCACCCATGGAAGACCGCCTTCCAGTGCCTTCCTTCAGACTGGCATGGGCTTTACCCAGGCTGCTTGTGGTGTATGTCTTCCAAAATGTGCCCAAGTCAGGCCAGGAGACTCCAGGCACTTTGCCTACATCCATGAGGGGTTCTGGAACCTCTCTGGGTGTGGGCCA
Source organism: Mastomys coucha (assembly GCF_008632895.1). NCBI lineage: Eukaryota > Metazoa > Chordata > Mammalia > Rodentia > Muridae > Mastomys > Mastomys coucha. Next base: position 40,868,589 of record NW_022196912.1, read on the forward strand.
GACTGGCCACCCTATAACACTTGCTGTACATTGACATAAGTCACCTTCTGTCTGCTCATGCTGGCATCAGGCAGGGTCCTTGACATTTAGCAGTCTGTCTATGCAGCTGGGCCAGCTCTACGGAGATGAGGGCTTGACCGTAGTCATTTGCACACAATTGTGTCGGCTCTGTCTCACTGACTGTATGTAACTCAAGGCCAAGGACCTCGCCTTCTTCATACTTGGGGTTTCCCCAGGGCCCAGACTTGTGCCCTGCCCTAGAGGACAGCCAGTGCCTGGTCACGTGGTCAGGTTGTTCTCTCCTCAGCTGCAGTTTGTGTGCAGTAAGGCTTGGCCAGAATGCAGAGAGACTTGGACTTGAGACAACCCCTGTCCTGTTCTTCTAGTTCCCTGTGACCTTGTGCAAGGCCCTGGAGTCTTTGAGTCACACCTGCAGAAGCTGTGATGTCTGCGTCTGGGGGCTGGGCTTACATGTTTGTCATAGGATGAACCAACTGCTCAGGATCCCAGGAAGATGAACAGGGGTTGCTGGAGAAGGGCCTGTGGCCTTTTTGTGGCCTTGAGTCTCCCTTTAGGTCCCAGGAGCCTATAGGGAGACAGGGTGTTCATTTCACTCCTTTAGAATCAAGAGAGAACCCTGAGTCTGGCAGGAGATGCAAGATATGACAAGGAAGTCTGAGGAATGGGCAGTGCTGTATGGCTTTGAGCTGAGGTCGGGGTGATCCCAGGTGCTTTCCAAGGCACATCAGGAAAAGATTTAAATAGTACTATCATAGAACACCTAGGTTGGGATAGGAGTGGTCATTCTGTGACGTGGGTTAGTGCTCCTCCAGGCCACCTTGGACTATGTTTGGGGAGCCAGTGCTGGCAAAGCCACACATACAATTCACTTCAGCTGTCTCGGGAGGCTCAAAGACACCATGTGCAGGCTGTGGGTTAGAATTTCCCATTTCTATTACCTGGGGCTTTTCTGTCCAGCCCACCCCTCCCCTACCTCCAAGGAGGGTGTCATTCCCAAACCCAGTGGACTGAGGGTCTTTCAGGGGTGTCCACTTGTTATACGTTGGTGTCTGGTGGGCCTGGTACTTACTGAGGACAGAATGCCTAGCTTATGCATGTGTCGTGGGATTCCCCCCAGAAACTCTAACTTGCAAGGGCAGAGCCATGTGACAGTCGTTCTAAGAGTCCTGAGTCTAAGGCCTGTCATGACCCAGATAGTTTTGGGAAAGTCAAGCTAACTCTTTTGTCTCATTTGAACACAAGGGAAAAAGTACTTGCTTAGAGTCTGTGTGAGGGGACCAAGTAAGGAAGGAGGATGAAGGATGTGGGATATTTCTTGCCATGGTGCAGTCATATTAAACAGGGCCTCTGCCTCACTCACCACTGGGAGATAGGAATGGTAGCTAGGATGTAAGAGCTGGAGGAAGGAGAAGATGGTCGGTCATAAAACATTGCCATGGCCACCCTAGGCAATAGGACCTGTCGATACCTTCATGAGATTCTCCCATGGATGAAGGATGCACCCAGGGGGTCCCGACCCTATTCAAGGAGCTGATAACTATTAACGATGCTGAGTGTGTGGGGTTCTTTTCTTGAGTGGTGTAGCCACTGGGAGATGAACTGAGAAGAAGAAAGGCTTCATATGATTACATATGTGTGTGTGTGTGTGTGTGTGTGTGTGTGTGTAACTGTCAAAAATAAAAAGATGAACAGTTCAATGGGATCAGAAGAATTATAGTAACATGGCTGAGGTAGGCTTCTGCTCCTTGTTCTGCTGATCAATCGCCCAAGAGGCAGGCAGCCCACTGAATGGGCACAGAATTCTTACAACATGGAAAGCATGTTTATTATTCTTTTAATTGACAAGGAACCAGAGGCTACAGGTACCAGATGCTCTGGCTGTGATAAGAACACAGATCACAACCATGTCTGTTTTGTTTGCTGCTTGTGCCTGGTCCACCAAATAGCAGATACTCAGGATATATGTTCTGAATGAGTAGGGCATCCATACAGGCTGGAAGCTGAGACTCACAGTGTGGGTCTTGTTTGGATTAGGTGGGAGAAAGGTACAGTGAGAGTCAAGATGAGAAACATGACGTACCTAACCAGAGGCAGATGGTTGCCAATCTACAAGCTGGCCAGAGTCCTGTGGGGTCACTGCTCGGCTGCCATAGGCTGTGCGCTTGGCTGAGTTGAGGGCTTTAGAGGAAAGAAATCAAGATGGTGTGTTTGCTCATCAAACATTTACTTACCTTGTGTCTGTCCTGTTCGTAGCTCTGTGAAGGCCATTAGGAAGCTGTGGAGGGGCCACATGGCTAGCGTGGAACTCCAGGAGGGCCTCAGGCTAGACTGGGAAGATTTTGGCGGTGCTCTGGGGCACAGGGAAGGGAGGGACTGTGTATAGCATAGGACCATATAGCAGATGTCAGAGAGGAGGTCTCCTGCAGCTGAGGTTCCAGGTGGCACAGGTGCTGCTTGGGGAGATGAGGGAGGCACTGCATGGTCTCTGTGGGGAAGCTGCCCTAGGGATGTGAGAATCTGTCATCATGAGACAGCTGCTGTCATGGGGCAGAAGGTCCAGCCTCCGTTTGCACTCTTGGCTTCTTCACTTTTTGAAGTTCCTAAGGAAGTGCATGGTTTCTTGGTCTCACCCATCCAGAAGTGGCCTTGGTGGGGCCTTGGAATGTGCTCGTTGATTTTATGGGATGGGTTGAGATTCCTGGAAAATGTTACTGTAGGTTCTCTAGAAGTACTTCTAAACACCAAAAGTTGGAGACCCTTAGAAGTCCGTGTAGAAGCTGCATAGTTGTTTAAGTGTCTCCAAGATGTGTCTTTGCACTGGTCATTTTTGCCCACTCCTGCTTGAAGCCATGAGGAGCAGGTAAGAAATATGCAGAGCAGGCCTCTTGGACCTGGGTCCCTTCCACTGTCAGGGATAGCTAACAACTCATAGCTTGTATCCTGTTACATTTCATTTTCACTTTGTTGTATCCCTCTTGTTGGAGAAAGAAATTCAGAGTAATTATATTATTGTTGTTTTTATCATTAGGGCAGGCTCTCACATAGCTTTGCAATCCTGGAACTGACTGTGTAGACCAGGCTGTCCTGAACTCATAAAGATGTGCACTACTGAACCTGGTGGGATGGGTTATACAAGTATAAAAATATGTGATTTAAATCTAAATTAAAAGTGGGGTGAAATGTAGCAAAGGAGACACCAAAGGAGGATTAGGGGCACCTTTTCTCAACAGTCACTTCACTTAAACTTATTTATGGCTTCCCTGTGGACATGAGGGTCCAGGTCTAAGCTGCCAATGAGTGCCCCTCAGGTCTGCTGAATTTAGAGTTGCCATAGTGTGTTTGCGTTGCCTAATGGTGTGCTTTTGTGTTGGGGATGTACCTCAGTTGGTAGAACGCATTTAGCCCTGAATTCCATCTCCTGCAGTAAATAAGCCAGATGTGGTGATACTCACTTCCAATTCTAGTGCTTGAGAAGTAGAGACAGGAGGATGGGAGTTTAAGGTCATCCTTGGCCACATAGCCTGGGCTGTATATATGAGACCCTGTCTCAACAAAGCCAAACTAAAAGAAGAAAAGAAAAGGAAACTATGCTTCAGGTGCCAAGTCACTGTTTGGTGATGTGAAGGGTTTGTACTAATCTTGTGGTTTACCTGCTGGCAGCAAATGTCCATGGCTATGTGTGCAAGTGGCCATGGTGGCTAGTGGAACCAGGCCATTGAGCCTTGCAGCTCAATTTGGCCTTTGTATCAGATCTAAAGTTCCTAAGCCTTGTAGGCTAGCATGGCCTAGCTCTTAGATGGCTGATGTCGTAGGCTCAGGGTTCTCAAGGGCTTCCATGATGACAGTTGTCAGGGCATTAAGAGAAGAGGAAGTGGCTGTGATTTGCTCTGGATATGTTGATGAGAGAGAAGTCTGTGCTAGAAGGGCTGTAGACTCAAAATGTGGGGTGGATTGTGCCTTTGCTGGACAATTTTGTATGCTGTCTGTTCTTCACCCCACAGGCCAGGTTTGCACTCCCTGCTCTTCACACCACATGCCATTCATTCCTGCATGTGGCCTGCTCTCCTCCCCCTACAGGTTATGTCCCTTCACAGCATTCTCTACTTTGTCACCTTCCTGTGCACAATTTACTCTCCTCCACCTGCAGGCTGGGCGTGTACGTGGCAGGGCCATTCTCTAGACTGCACGCCATTCATTCCTGTAAGGTTTCTGCCCTCCTCCACCCGGTTCAGGCTCACACCTGAGCACTCTGTGTTCCTGCTGGAATGAGTCACCTTAGGGGGAAATAGAACTTTGCCCTCCAATCTTATTGCATGAAAGGAAAACAGAGTGAACCCTGTCTACTGGGACCAGCCTACCCTGGGCTCTAGTCTGTTGCAAATGTGTTTTAGTGTGTGATGCTGAGGGGGCTAGCCCTGAGATGTGAGGTCATTTAAACCAAGTTTGGAGAATATTGCACTTGACAATCCTAATACTTCTTTGGGAAGCATTAAGAAGTGTAATCTGGGTGTTTGCTTTTATTTGTTTAGTTTTGTCGTGACTTTCTCTAAATAGTAATCAATCTTCTAGGATGTTCTTTGTAAGTAGCTGCCTCATCCACTCTCTTCAATTGAGGTGGTGATCTCTTTAAAGGATTCAGAAGAATCTGTTTGCAGCTGAATGGCCTCTCTTGCCTGGCACTTGCCTGGCTAGAGGGTAGTTTTCACCGGGCACATGTTGTAACGTCATCTCTGCTTTCTCCTCTTTTGTCCAGGAAGATAGTCAACTGTCTCATCTTGTCCTCCACAGAACCCTTGGAAAGGTGTGCCACAAAGACATCATAGATGCTGAGCCCAGCTTTATATCCAAAACATTTACTCTTGCCTCGACAAACCACTTCGGAGTGATGATATACATGGGTGTTCAGTTGACTGTCTTTCTGTGTGCAGGAGGGACATAGCTCATGCTGTGCAGCACCCAGAAAGGCTTTAGAAGGCTAGGTGGTAGAGACAGAGCTGTCTCTTACATTCCTCTGTTCACCCAGAGCCTTGGCCAGAATAAAAGCAGGCAGCAACAGAAAAGCCAGGGCATGCCAGCATGACCTTGGGGTGGCAGCAGGCATGGTACAACCATAGGCAAAGTTGGGCTTGGGCTGGTGGTAAGAGCCATGAGAGCAGTTATGTGGAAGGGGTGAGGTGCTGCTGTGGCTCCTCTGTGGTTTAAAGCAGCCATTGCGGGGAGCCTGGCTTGCGAGTAGATAGCTAGTGCATGCTGTGCAGACTGGTGAGGCTCACTCTACCTTCATCCCCACAGGCCTCCCCTGTCTCTCTACCTTCCCTTGTCCTTGGCTCTCTTTGTATTTCCTCCTCTGAAGTGTGATATATGAGTGATGGGTGTTGATTCGTTTGAGGCTATCAGTGGAGGGTTAAATGAGGATCCAATCTAATGGATGAATTTCTCAATCAGTTTTTAGATGAAGACCTGATAGGTGCAGTTCTAACAGTGTTGATGGTCACTCTGGATGAGTGTTTGGGGGATGAAGTTCTAACAGTGTTTATGCATGCTGCAGTTTAATAGCATTTATAGCATAGCATAGGTTTCCTGGCAGATGAATTTCTACTCTATTAGGTATCAGCCCACTGTATGTCCATCCTCTGCTGGAGACTATGTGCTATGCTCTGGCATGCGTGGGGGCATCTTCTCCAATATATGATTCCCGTTTGTGCCTATGTTAGTCAGGAGTCTGCAGAGGAGAGACTAACACAATGTGTGTATGTGTGTGTGTGTGTGTGTGTGTGTGTGTGTCTGTGCATTTGGAGACTAGTAAATCCTAAGTCTGTGGGATGGAGACCAGAACAGGTTGAGGCCACAGATCAAGCCCTGAGGTTGGGCTGGATCTCCTCATATTCAGGGAGTTTGGGTTGCCCTGTCTTGACTGTCAGCTGATTGGAAGCAGTCTATCTGCTCCATTCAGACTCTACTTACCTGCATATATGTCTAACTCAGAAGCACAAAAACCCAGAATAACATCTGATCAAATATCTGGGTACCTTGGGCAAGCCATGTTGGCACGTTAAATGGACTTCACAGCCCCTAAAAAAATAACATCTTTCTGATATTCATAAGCATATCTAGACCCATGAGGCCCGTGTGCTATAGAAAGGCACAAACCCTCATGAATAAGCCCAGCTTCTCTCTCTGTCAACTGGCTAGTTGATGTGGAGTATCCATTTTGTACCTTTCTTAGACAAGAGTGAGCTTTGTGTAGCTTTATAAACATATGCCCTGTCTGTCTTCCTTGATGCAAATTCATTTGATTAGTTAAACTTCTCTTTTCTTTTCCCTTCTTCCTCTCTACCCCTCTTCTCCTCCTTCTCTGCTCATCAGTGTTTACTTTACGCCCAGCAATTTTCTCAGACAGTGGGGGAAGTCATGAAGACATTTCTGCAGCCAGGTATGAGCTTAGAATCCAAGAGAAAATACAGATGTGGATGTCTCCATCCGATTTGGAGCCACTGGCCTCTTTCCCCGTTAAGCTTTCTTCAGCATACCAGGTACTAACCCTCAGCCTGTGATAACACTGGAGCACATCAGGAAACACCTTATTTTTCTACCACATAGCTGTTCTACACAGACGTGCCTGGCTTCTTCCTCCTAAAGTCAGGACTGAGGACCAAGAAGACATCCTGTTTAGCCCCTACCTCTGGAATTCTAACCTCCCTCCCACCCCCCAAATGAATCCAGAAGGTTTTCCTGTAGGATTCAGGAGAAATTGACAGCCTAGCCTCTGGGCTGCTTTCCTGGAACAGTGTTTTGGTGCGGGGGGAGGGGGGGCACTGGTGAGAGAGGTTGGACTCTTTCCTGAGTCAGCCAGGAAGGCCCCGGGCCACTCCTCTGGGGTTCAGGGGGAAGGTTCAAATGTAGATGAAGTTAGAGCTCCAGCTAAGGGCACTGCCAAGAAGGGTAACTCCGGTTCACATCTTAAACAGTTTCATTTTGGGCAGAGTACTCTGAGGTAGGTGCCTCTTTAGCATCTGGAGTTGTTGAAAACAATCTCATTTTGGGCAGACTGGCAGCACAGGTCTAGCCTGGCATGAGCTGTGTGTGCGTCCTTTGGCTGGGAGGTAGGCTGCAGTAGAAGGAGCTGGACCTGGGGAGGGGGTTGCCATGGGGCTATTCTTTGTTCCTCATGGGCACTGTAGGAGCAGCTTGGCATACTGAGCTGTCCTGGGGATTATGTGACATCATGCATGCAAAGCACCTTAACAGAAGCTACTTATCCCTTTAAGTGCTTCACAACTGACATTTGTAAACTGCCCTGCAACACTTAAGCTTTAGGGCAGCCCCAACACCTGGACTCTTGTCCAGAGCCAGGTGGGTCAGGTGGAGAAAGGAGTTGTGTTTGACCATGGTAATATCTTCTAGATGGTTCTGCTCAGGCCTTGAGTCTCAAGAAGATTGGTAAGAAGTGCAGAAGTTAACGTGACACATTGCTAAGTTGATTCCTTTGAAAAGGTGCTCTCTCTGAAGTATGGCAACTGAGGGGGTTGCCATGGTGACAAGTTGTCTGGTTAGAATACAGAGCAATAGGAAAGATGGCTGACCTGCAATTTATGGCCATGCAAGCAAGGTGAGCATCGGCATCCCCACCTCGAACATTTTACTGATGGATCTTCCTCTTCTGGGGCTTGCGCTGCCAAAGATGAGTTTATCTTGTGCCTTTGGTGGTTAGGCAACTGTGAGTATCCAGGACAGACTGCACAGCATCTCTGCATCTCTGATGTAAAACCCAGAGTCCACAGTTACTATGAAGACTGACTGACAATCACATGCTAGGAGAGAATGGAGAGGGAGAGGACAGTCAGGAGTACAAGGAGCAGGAAGGGAAGAGAGCATCCTGAGAACATGCTGGAAAGAGCATATGTGTTCATGGGAGCCCCCGGAAGCTCTACAGTAACACACAAGAATCTCTGTGATGTTACCAGACATCAGCTAACATATCCATTAATTCATTCAGTTCTAGGGATCCCCAAACCTGTGGTGGAGTATAATTGTGGAGAACACATGAGGGACATTCTGGGGGGAACACATGGCCCCTCCTCATCTCAGAATCTTTTGGTTTTTGCTTTCTGGCCACCTGCACTTAGTTCTCTACACTGGGAGGAGGGCCCTGCAGAGGGCCTGTGCCTGTCCATCCTGGGAGAGGTGCTGCACTAATTCACATCTACCTTCCCCAGCTGTGAACAAAATGAGGATGAAGTCCTACACAAGATGCCTGGGCACACCCAGGGGGAACTAACCACAGAAGGGGTTGCCAGCTAGAGCATTACTCAGTTACATGGGATCTGAAAGGTGAAACCAAAATGTGAACTTTGTTCCTAGAACCTGATTGGTATATGTTTATAGCATGCATCTGAGAGAGAGAAGGGGGAGATGGAGAGAGGGGGAGGGGGGAGAAAGGAGAGGGAGGAAGAAGAAAGAGAAAGAGAGAGAGAGAGAGAGAGAGAGAGAGAGAGAGAGAGAGAAAGAGAGAGAGAAAGAGAGAGAAGAGAACACTAATCTGCTATGGCACCACCTGAGTGTAAATATTGTTCATTTATTTGTGTGTTTCTGTGTTTGTATATATGCATATATGGGTGTGTACATGTGCTAATATGGAGGTCAGAGGTCAGCACTGGGTTTCTTCAGTCACTTTCAACTTTATTATTAGTGTTTTTTAAAGATTCATTTTGTTTTTGTTTATGTGCTTGTATATGCATGTGAGTGTTTGTATTTGTGTATGTAGATGCCCAAACCGGCTGGAAGAAAGCATTGAATCCCCTGGAACTGGAGTTATAGGCTGTTGTGAACTACTCAATGTGGGTGCTGGGAACAGAACCGCTGGGCCATCTCTCAATCCCTTGACCTTGTTTTGGGGAGCAGGATCTCTCACTGAACCTAGAGTTCACTAGTTTGGCTGAGTCTGCCCAACTCCACAGGGACTACAGCTGCATGCTACATGCTCAACTCTCCCACCTGGGTTCTGGGAGAATGAACTCAGGTCCGCATGCTTGTGAGGCAAGCACCTTGCTGACGGAACTACCTCCCCAGCTCCGTGGCTCTTATTTTGTAGCATAAACTGCCACTCTTTTCTCTGAGCCTATATATCCATCTGTAACCCCTACTTCCTTTGGGCAGCATTGGATCATATTCTCTGTATGGTTTGAAAACAACCCTCTTCTCATTTAGCAGTATCTCACAGGCACATTTCCTGTGAGCTTGCTTTCTGATCCATCATCAGTTATGGCTCCTGTGACCTCACCCTTTGTGCACCTACACTTGCAGAGCAACCTCCTTTTTGACGCTCAGCGGGTTTCTGCTGCATGGTGCAGACTCCAACAATGCCGCTGCTGTTGATGTCCTGAGAGCCTCTGACTTCTAAATTGCGCCATTATGAGGAGCCGCGTGGACTGGGGTGGAGTCCACTTTAAACAAGTATGTGTCTAGGTCTCCCTCCTGGCTGTCCATGGGTCCTGGTGATTTTTTTAAACAGAGGCCCAAGCTTTGCATGGTCCTGTCACTGTCTGCTGAACTGTCTTAGTTTGCTTTTCGGTTGCTGTGATAAAACACCATGACCAAAAGCCACTTGGGGAGGAAAGGGTTTATCTCATCTTCCAGTTTGCACTCCACCATGAGGGAAGTCAGAGCAGGAACTTGACAAAGGAACTGAACCAGAGGCCACGGAAGCGAATTTACTGACTTGCTCCTCATGGCTCCCTCAACTTATCTTCTTATACCATCCAGGACTATAGGTTCCAGGAGTGGCACTGCCCCCCCCTTCCAGGAGGTTTGGCCCTCCTATATCAACCATCAGATCATCAAGAAAATGACCCACATGCTCGTCCAGAGATCAGTGTTGTGAGGACATTTTCCTCTTTGCAAATGGTTCCTGTGACGTCATCCTCCACGCCTGCGCACTTGCTCAGTACCCTCCTCCTTGGGGCTTGCTAGGTTTCTGCCGCACTTCGCAGGCCCCTCGGAACTGTTTGCAACAAGATGACAAAAACCTAACCAGGACATGGATTTTCTTCTCCAGCACCAGCCTGGACTCAGCTGAGCTATGTCTGCCCTATCCCCACAGCATGTGGGGTGAATCTGCTCTTTGCTAGGTCCCAGCGCAAAGCGGGGCTTGTTCTCCAGGCCCCTGGGTTCCCGGTTATAGATGTAAAGGCCCAAAGAGAGAGTGCAGGTCTTCCCTGAGGAAGCCCTGCTCTCTGGCGACAGAGCTCTTGATCTCTTCAGGATACTTGCTGCAGGACTGAATGGAGTACCCGGATGCCTTAGATGGAGCTGTCAGCCATAGAGAACCTGTTAGCCCTTGGGCTTTGGCCTAGTCACCCAGGCCTTTCCTGTCAGCTGGCTGTTCACACTAGAGCTGGGCTACCTGCTACACTGTAGTCACACCCTGCCAGCTGCCTTGCTTCACAGTCTGTGTGAAGTTGCACCGGTTGTTTCTAACTCGCAGATCTGGACTCAGCAGGCCACAGAGCACCTGACTGACCGTACCTGGACTTGGTTTGGAAGCCTACCTATGGCCAGAAAGAAAATTCTTATGGTTCAATGGCCACACCTGTTCTGCAGGTTTAGCAGAACCCTAAGTCACGGCACACGGCAAGACTCAACAGTAACCACACTCAGAGTGCCAATGGAAATATCAGACGCCTGTTTACTATTATTATCATAATAATAATTCTTGATATTTTACCATATACCTGACGTGTGTTGCGATATCAAGGCTGTGTGTGTGTTTAGCATATGTAATTTGACAGGTTGGGAGATAGGTATTAATCTGTGAAATCCCCAGCACAGTCTATACTATGGGCATTTTCATGTTCTCCTAAAGTTTTTTTTTCTTGAATATTTTACTTCATATATATTACATAATATATATGTATATATTATATATACATTTAATATATACACATATATATATCCATATAAAATATGTCTTGACCCTATGTGCCCCAATATCCCCCGCCTGTCCCTTTGACACTCCTTCAACATAGCCCCTTCTTGTTTTCATGTGTTTGCCTTTTTATAACCCTGGAGTCTAATCAGTGCTGCCTGCTAGACTGGTCTTGGCTTGATTATGTCCAGGTAAACATAGTTACGGTGAGTTCCGTGGGTACAATGACTGTTCTGGCTTAGCTTGTTGCCTTTTTTTTTTTTTTTTTTTTTTTTTTTTTTTTTTGTCATCTTGACCCAAGCCAGAGCCATCTGGGGAGAGGGGAGCGGTCTGTGGGATTTCGTTCCTGCTGGGACTGTCCTCAGTGATGAATTAGGATGGAGAAATGCAACCCAAACCAACCCTTTCCTCCTCAGCTTGCTGTTGGTGGTGATTTTTATCCCAGCACTAGAAAGCAAAGTGGGCTAGTGCCCGTGTCCAGGCCAGAAGACAGCAACATTTAGACCACTGTTATTTATCAAGGCACTTTAGTAAAGCTGGAAAGATGGATGACACCATCCAATGCAGGGAAGCTGAGTGGTTGGTTGTTGCCTGGGGCTGAGAAGAGAGGGAAACTGTGTAGGGAAGGGAGTTGGGGGCGGGTGGGGTTGGGGGGGGGAAGGGATGGGCAGGGCGTGGGTGGGTGGTGTCGTCGAAGTTTTAGCTAAGTCCTAGATGTCTACTGCAATCGCGCCTGTAATTATCAGAACCCTATTACATACTTAGGATTTGACTAATAGGGTAGTTTGACACTAGATGCCCTTATTATAGCAGATTGTAATGTAATATAATTTGTCATGTATTAATAGTGAATTAATTATTTGTCTCACTGCTGAGACAAGAGCACCTTAAGGAAGGGGGAGCTTTATACTGGCTCACAGTGTGAGGTTATCGCCACTTTATCAGGGAAGGGACTGAAGCCGGAGCAAAACACCCTCCAGGTTCATCAGGATTGTTATAGTGACAACAGGATTTCTCTCTTTTAAAAGCTAAAAAAAAAAAAATCCAACCCTCTTACTGTGTGAGCATATGTATGTATATGTAAGTGCATGTATGAGTATGTGTTTGTACCCATATATGTGTGCAATCATTGGAACCGAAAGGTTTTTAGGTGAACACAAAAAAACTGATAGTCCCATGTCTCATTAGATCTATGCTTAGGGGATTTTGGAAGCTATTCCCTCTTTCACCATATTTTGGGGCAACAAAGTACGTGAAACGATACATGGCTTGAGTGTGGGTCCTGCCATGCTGGGGTAAGGCTGGTCCCGGGGTCTGGCTCTTCCTGCATGATCTGCCTGTGCTGTCTGTCCAGCTGGACTCTTGACTGCACAGCCTTGGCTACGGGTCGTTCTCTAACAATGGTCGCCAGTAGCAGTTGGCAAACGCTTTGGTTGCCTGTGCACACAATGCCGACAGTATACTATTGAGCAAACATAGTTCCCCGGGGTGTCTTTGCCCAGAAGTTTCTTATCGTCCTTCCTGTTCCCTAGTCTCAGCAGGGAGCTTTGTGCAGAGGAAAGAGGAAGCTCTTTAGAGCCTGAAGTCACCTGCTTTTGTGACTTAGCACAGGTCCCTCTGGTTAGCCCTCTGGTTTCAGGTTTCTTGGGATAATGGAGATGGTGTGTGTGCCGTGTTATTGAACGCTGCACCATCAGGACCCACATCCTTTTCTTTCTCTTTTTCCATTCTCGAACCAACAACTGCTCTTTTTCCTCCTCCTTTCCTGTCTTTGATAAATGTCTCCTCCATTCACGATTCATGTCCTTGGCTCCTAACCTTGGAAATAAAAGTGAGCAACGTTGATACAGATCTTTGGTAAAAGAAGTCTGGGATGGAGCTAGGGTCATTACAATTTGGAAATTACCAGGGTCACTGATGATGACCTGTAGGGTGGACAGAACCCGCTTAGGTTAATACCTAAGTGGGGCTTACGTAGGCATTCATCAGAAACGATTTACTGGGCTCGAGAGGATATGATTGTCTGGCCACTTAGCTGACCCTTCCCACACATGGTATGCGCTTGGACTCTGGAAGTGACTTCTGTGTGCATCACCTGTGTCAACCCTGTCACTCTGCAAAACTTCCTCAGAGAGGCTAAGGTTGAAACAGCTGGCACTTCTCCCAGCTGCCTCTTTCTTGTGACACCTGTCTCCGGAGTCCTCTATCTCATGCTTCAGGGCATACCTCGTCTGTACAGTGTGTCTTTCCATCTGGGGAGAGTGTCTTCTAAGCTCTCTGCTAAGAGATTAAGGAACCCACTTGTGTGATGCTTGCTGGCGTGGCCCTGGCTGGCAGTCCGGAGGATCTCCACTTTGGGTCACAGTCATCATGTGGTCTGTAGTGTGAGCTGCCCCACAGCACCCACAAATGGGGAGTGTCTGGGCTGAGAGCCCAGGTGAGCTCTGGCTGGGAATCTGTAACCGTTGCTTCAGTGCCTTGCCCAGCACCTGTAATAATGTTGGAGGTGGCAGCTGTAGACCATCTGAGGCAGCTACAGGGGAAACACGGGGGCTCGGAAGCCATGAAGTCCCCATGTTCTTCCAGTCTGTGCATCCATTACAATGGTCTCCTCCTCATGCTCATTGCTCCTCGATCAGGGAGCTGCAGCCAGGGGAAACTGCTTGTTTAGGCTTTTCTGGATTCCTGGGCATGCTGTCCTCTGAGATAGGGGCCATATGATGTTGCATGACTGAAGAACCAGACAGTCATTGATGGTATTCGAGGCTGTGGGTGATAACGCTCTTGCAGAGATGAGAGCATTAGGAAATGGTCATAACAAGAACTACCTATGCAGGCGGTGGTGGCGCACACCTTTAATCCCAGCACTTGGGAGGCAGAGGCAGGTGGATTTCTGAGTTCGAGGCCAGCCTGGTCTACAGAGTGAGTTCCAGGATAGCCAGGGCTACACAGAGAAACAAAAAATCCTACCTGTGATAGGGCTTCATTGTCAACTTGGTCCTAACACTGAATATTGTCTCATTCACGACCGAGGATATTGGAGCATAGAGCCACTCATAGGTAAGAAAGCCAGCACCTAAACTCTGTGGCTCTGGGATCTGACTTTATCCACCATGTTGTTCTGCTGTGCAGCAAATATAGACAACATGGGTAGCTTAGTCAGTAGAGTGCTTGCCTAACATGCATGATGAAGTCCTGAGTTCTAGTCCCCACTGTTGCTTATACTATGCTATGCGTGCTGGTACATTCTTCTAACCTCAGTGCACAGGAGGTTGAGGTAGGAGGATTGCCAAGAGTTTGAGGTCAGCCTGGGCTACAGAATGAAAAAAAAAATGAAAGGAACATTCTGCTTACTTTTTGGATGTTACTAAATGAAAAGGAAGAATGATAAAAATGGTTTGGCTTGGTTGGTCTAGATTCCATAAAAGACTGAGATAGTTCTCCTAAAACCGCAATCAATGTGTGGATGCATTAAGAAAGGCCTGGATATCATAAAGGGCCTGGCTTTTCTTAGCCCAAGAGGGAATGGGTCCTGGGGCATGGATTTAATCTTACTTGGCTGGACTCATTGGTCCTCTCCAAAGGACAAGACTTCTGTATCTAGACTTTTCCATGTAATATCGGAGGTAGAGCTCAGGGCTCCAACAACCCGCAGGCTGACTCAGCCTCCTTCTCTCCATTCCAGCCTGAGTTCTGGTGGTTGAATGACTGCTCTGGCCTTCCTGAGTCCTGCACTATGTCACCTAGCAGAAGAACATACACCATCTGCTGCCTTTGTCCCTGTTGCTATGAGGATTCTGTAGGTGAACTGTGATCTCCTGGGAGCTCTTTGCAGGAACCCTCTGCAGAGATTTGACCTCTACCTTGTTTTGACCTCTTGGAACTTCCTGTAAGAGATTAGTGCTTTAGAGTTGAGACAGCCTTCCCAGCTCAGCCGGCTCCTTTATTTTACAGAGATGTTTTCATGGAGAGTCTTGTGGACACCTGTGGCTCCCTGAGGTGGCACCAGGGAGAACTATTGTTATAATGTTACTAGCACAGGACGCTGCCTGCTGCACTGCTTGGCTCACTCCTGGTGCTGTGAGGCATGATCAGTAGACAATAGACACCTTGGCCAGGAGCCCAGGGCTTTTCTCACAATCATTATGGATGCTCACTGTACACTTTGTGGTTGTGCAGCCACGATAAGCAATGACATTTTCCTCTGGAATGGCCCTGTTGGTGAGGGACAATTGTTTTAGACCTCTACTCCAAGATTAATCTATGTGTCTCAGAGAC
>NW_022196912.1:40883918-40898839 GCF_008632895.1 Mastomys coucha
AACACCCCCCCCCCAAACAACAACAAAGAAAACAAGCTAGGTTCTCCAAACCCGGTGTTTTTCCTTACTCCCCACTCCTTACCTCTCTTCTTTCTCTTTGCCCTGTCTTTCCCCCTCCCTTTTACTCCAGCCCCTTTCCTCTCCTCTTCTTGCTCTTCCCTCTCCCTGCTCTTCTCCCAGAGCCTTCTGCATCTTAGGCTAGTACCCTATTACTGGGGTAGATCCATAGCCTTTAAAAAATGTTATTTTAATGTGTGTGTGTCTGCCTGTGTAGGGGGTATGTACACAAAAGTGCAGTTGCCTACAGGGGCCAGAAGAGGACATTGGATTGCCCGGACCTGGTATTCCAGTCAGCTGTGAGCTGCTGGATGTAGGTGCTGGGTTCTCTGTATGATCAGAATGAGCTCTTAATCGCTGAGCTATTTCCTTAGTTCCTACCTTTAAATCTTGATACAGGGTTTCACTAAGCCACCTTGGCTGGCCTTTAATTTGCGGTCCTCCTGTTGCAGCTTTCCAGGTGGCTTGGGATCCAAGTCACTAGGCCTGGCTCAGGCATTTTCTTGAAAAGAAAGTGGTGAGCCTGATGCTTCAAGAAAAATAGCCAACAGTACCAGCTGCCCATCAAGAAACTGAAGCTTTCCAATTAAAATCTGACTTTTAGGAAGCATTTGTTCACTCCTGTGAGTTTAAGAGATTGCTAGGACACACAGACTTACCTGATAAACCAGTGGCTGTGTCCGTGGTGCTGCGACTGAGCGGTGAAATGTGTCAACATTCCCCTAGATCTGCATAACTCAACTCAGTGAATCAATATTTGCCTAATGACTAACTCACAATGTGGCAAAATCATGAATGGATAAAACCAATCTATTCACAGTGCATAATGGCTAGTGGATTTTACTGTCACCATGTATAAAAATCTTAGGGTTGGGTTGTGACTCAACCTGGTCTGCAGAAGGCCCTGAGTTTGGTCCCCTAAGACTGCGTAACACCAATGTGGTCGCGCATGTCTGTAATCTCAGTGCCTGAGAGGTTAAGGCTGGAAGAGGAGAAGTTCAGGGTCAGCTTTGGCAACAGAGAGAGTTCAATTCAAGCCTGGGCTACGTGAGGCCCTGTCTTAAGAACAGAAGCAACAGGCGAATGGACTATGCATTGTCATCAACCTGTAAGAGACTACCACTTTCCAAGTGTTAGCGGAGTGATAGAGAAGTAAATCCACAAATACCTAAAGAGGCCTATTGTCTTTTCTCAACTTTGTATTGTTTGAGGCCCAATTTTTTCCACATACTGCAGGTAACTGGCAGAATTCTCCAGCCTGAGCTTAGCTGGAACCAGCTGTTTGCTAGTTAGATGTTTAGGAGCTCTGGATAAGCACAGGCCATTTTTGTTCTCACCGGTGCTTTGAAGAATAGTTATTCTGGAAATATAAAATGCATTTAAGTGTGTAATGGATTTAATGATGGCAATGATCAATTAGTTTTGGGGGTGCAGGAGACTGAACCTAGGGTCTTTACATGCTAAACAAACAAGCCTCCTCTTGATTACATCCCTCCTCCCTCGGCTCATCACTTAAAAAACTATTAATTTGAGATAAAGTAAGTGGCTAGGCCACTGTGAGAAGCTCCCAAGTGCTTGGGATTACAGGCCTATACCACCAGGCCCAGTTCTAATCATTGTTGTTATTATTATTGTTATTAATGTTTTATTTTGAATCAGGGTCTCATGTATCCCAGGCCAGCCTGGAACTTGTCTTGTAAGTAGGTATAACCTTGAACTTCTGAACCTCTGAGCTCCACTTTCCCTTGTGCCTAGATGACAGCCCTTCTCCACCATACCTAGCTTATACAGCACTGGAGACAAGCCAGGGCTTTGCACATTCTAGGCAAGCACTCCGCCAACTGAACCACACCTCCTGTCCTTCTAATTATTGTCATTTTGGCCCAATCGACACATTTATTTTTCTCAACAAACATCATGAGCTACATCTCACTTGAACAAGAACCCTTTGGGCTGCCCAGTACTCTAAAGAGTTTTGTCAAGAAGTCCTGATACCAAAACCCTGTGGGAGAAGCTGCCGGCCTCCGTTTGAACACTTAGGGGACTTCCAGAAAGGCACCTGGCTGCTGAGGACTTTCCAGGAGCCAAGGCAGGCCCCATCTGCTGTGTGCTGTGAGCTTTCCCAGGCCCAACTTCTGCCTTTTCTGTAAACAGCTCTGGCCTGGTGGGATGTGACTCAGGAACCACTGGACTGGTCTCCTCCTGGGCAAAATATAAAAAAAGCAAATGTAATGTGCCAGGCACCAGTGTTTATTGTTGAATAATGTGTGGATATGAGGGTCAGAAACATTCTGGCAGTGAAGAACACCAGTGTTATCTAGCAGGGCCTGGTAGGCAGGAGGCTCATGAGGCTGGCGACCAGAGGCGCTGTGTTGACAGGGTCACTGTGGGCCTGTTCAACCTCTATCCTGTTTACCTGCACCTGTCCTGACTACAGAGCTGTTTCTTCTCTGCAGGAGGCAAGGGACTCCGCTGAACTCTATGTCATGGCTCTTCAACATTCTTCAAAAAAAAAAAAAAAAAAAAAAAAACATGGTGCATTATGGTTCTTCAGACTCTGAGAACGCTCTGGGGTTTACAGTCACAGTTGGCAAGTGGAAAGATGTCTTTGTGCTCGGTGTGAGTGATAAGTGAGAATGTAGGCTAGGGTGTAGAGAAATCTGTCTGTCCAGGCTCAGGCAGCAGAGAAGCTGGCGTTCAGAAGGAAGGACATTGAGTGCTGTTTGAAGAAGGGCTGTGTGTTCAAGCACAGGGGGACTCAGACGGGCAGTCAGGTCAGGAAGCCAGGTTAATGCAGGGCAGGCACGAGAGAGAGTGTACTTTCACAGATCTCCTGTTGGTCTGTTCGCGGTACTGAGGCTTTAAGTGACATTGCAGAGGACACCTGGAGTCTCATGAAGTCCAGTCCTGGGGAGCTGAAGTGTTCTGCATAGGCCCGGAAAAGATGAGGCCTGAACTTGACATTTAATGATGACCAGGACCCAAGAGAGAAAAGAGGTTCAGGAAAGGACTTGAAGTTAGGGAACAGAGTGTGCGAAGGCATGGGAACAGGAAGTTGGGAGGCATGTGGATCAGTTTAAGGGCAGTAAGGTGTCTTAGGGCGAGCTTTGGGCTACAGGGTAGGTGATCTTAAATGCCTGTTTCCAGTTCAGGTCTTGTATTTTGACCATGGGGAGCCACGATCTTCTCTGAGCAAGTGACTTAGCTGTCTGAGCTCAGTCTTACAGGAGCCTTTGGGTGTGTCTTCGTTACAGGCAGCAGGGAATAAAGGGCAAAGGTGAAACAGGAGTCTGTTTAGAGAATAAGGGGTGGACTGAGTTGCAAGGGGAATGGATGGAGGGGTGGGGTGGTGCCAAGCCTCCAGCTGGATGCCAGAACTACATGAATGTGCTGGATTTAAAAAATATAACTAAGTGTGTAGATGGCCTTTATGAAGAACATATGTGCCTCTTGTGGAGTGTGGTGTGAGACAAGGTTTCTTTACGTAGCCTTGGCTGTCCTGGAACTGGCTCTGTAGACTAGGCTGGTTTTGGACTCACAGAGATCTGCTTGCCTCTTTCTCCTGAGTTCTGGGATTAAAGGCATGCACCACCATTGCTTGGTTGAAGGCATGGGGTGGCACAGCTGTAATCTCAGCACAAAGGAGGCTGAGGCAGGATCATGGTGAGTGTGAAGTCAGATGGTATGTCCCATATCAAAACAAGCATAAACCTCTTGATCTCAACCTAATGAAACACAACATGCATACATACAAACAAACAGAAAAACAGGAGCCCCAGTCTTCTTCAGCACTTTGCTTGTGGGAAGAGCAGGGGAGGGACTGTCTGAGCTTAGCTCACCTCGAGCCCATTATTCTTACCCAAGAAGATATGACTGAGGGTTGGGGAGATACTAAGAGGGTGAAGTACTTGCTTTGCAAGCATAGAATGGGAGTTCAACCCCGAGCACCCACATAGAAAGTCAAGTGTGGTGGTGTATGCTTGTAATCCCCGTGCTTGGCAGGGAGCTGGGGACAGAGAAATCCCCTGCTCAAATGCCAGCCAGGTTACCCTAATAGGCGAGCCTCAAGTCCCAATGAGGGACCTTGTCTCAAGAAACAAGGTGAATAGCTCCTGATAAATGATACCTGAGGTCAGTCTCTGGCTTTCACATACACGTAGGCTTGTACATGTACAAACACACACACACACACACACACACACACACACACACACACACACACACACACACACGCAGACACACATGCATACTCATGCACACATAGGTCTGGAGGGCTGGGATTCCTGAGTTGGATGGTAGAGATTCAAACTAAGGACCGAGTTTCCATCTGTTTTCTATGGACTTTTGTCTCTGGGTCAGGCTTGATGTGGTCAGGGTCTTTTGGTCTCTCAGGGATGCCACTCTGCTGTTCATCCTGCATCCCCTTCCTCTGATTATGGCTAGACTCAGGGTCACCTTTCATGCACAAACCACTTGGCCTCTATGATGAGGTTGCAAGGATGGCTCTGACTTCTTTTTTGGCTCACTTATTCATGTTTCTTAAGTTTACCATGTGGAGATGCTCACATGGTAAAGAACTCAGGTCTTTAGAGACACATGAATGAACGGGGAACTAAATGTTCCCCCTGTATAGTTCTGAGAGGACCCTTGTTGTCTTGACCATGAACACCCTAAGCTAGAGAGACTAGCTGGCTACTTCCAGATTCCTGGAACAAGGAGATTCTATTTTATTAGCCTGCTGAGTTTGGGGATATTTGTTACACAGCTACAGATAACAGACACACCTGAGCTGTCTTTGCCATGTCAATGTATTGACCTTAAAATTGGACCGCATGAGTTCAAATGTTGGCTTTGCCATTTGCAAGCCACATGGCCTCAAGCAGGTTTAATTCGAATGTGACTCAATCTTGTCCTCTGCAAAGTGTAACTAGAAGTAGCATCTCTGTGCAGATCCAATGAGAGAGTTCATAGAAATTGTTTGGGATTTTATAGCACTAAGACAACACTTGCCATTGTTATCACTACCACACCTAACACACCTATCACAGCAAGGCTGTTTTGGACTCCAGCCATCGTTGGCTTTTCTGCACTTCGTACCCAGTTTCTCCATGCACAACACTGACTTGTTCTCTGAAGGCCTTAGATGCATGGACTTTTCTCCTTGACTCTTCACAGTGGCTGGAAGACTCTGAAGAACACCCAACACAGACTAAAGGGTTCAGTTTAAAACAAGTTGATGACAAGAGACAGCATCTTCTGTGAGCTCATCAGGATCAGGGTTGGACATGGGGGACCTGTTGGACACTGTGAGAACAGGGCCTAGCACTGTCAAGTGAAAGCCACCTTGTCAAGGAGGATGGAATAGCTAGACAGGGGTACAGTGAGGCCAACGCAGGGGAGTGTGGATGTCAATTCTGGAGCAAACAGTATGGCACGGGTGAGTGTTGGCAACGTGCTTGTTGACTGAATGGAACACAGAGCCAGATGCTCCTTATGGACTCCTCAAGTGGCCGGCATTTGGATGATTGGACAGACACTCGACAGTGTGATGGACAGAGAGAGCTAGAAGCCTGAGGAGAGGGGTTGAGTTAAGAATTTCCACACTTCCCTGGAACATCGAGTGGTTTCTGCATCCCTACAGCTGTGCTCACTTGCTTGTCTGTGCATGGCTCCTGCTTTCCAGCTTGCTTCTCACTGGACAGTAGCTCACTGGGCAGGCCTTCAAAAGATTGGTAGTAGGCAGGGAGAACAAGGACCCTAACTGCCAAAGAGAGAGAGATAGCAGCAGCTCTATCCCCTGCCACAAAGCAGAAGAAGTAGCTACATCACTTCGTGGGCTTTGGGATGCTTGGGAAGGTGAAGTGATAGGAGGGCTGGCTTCGAGTCCTGCCCAGTTGAGCCCCAGGAAGATAGGACATTTTTGGAATCTTGTGTTCCTAAGGCCCTACTTATAAGATTCCTTTAGCTCTTACCTTGCAGTCAGAATAGCTTGCTTACAGTCTGTAAGTAGGAGCTGTAGATTCATCTACCAGCATGCATTGCTGAGCATCTACTTTTGATCTGAGATCCCGCTGGCCAGAGAGGGGTTGAACAAACCAAGATAGAGGTCCTGTACTCATGGATCCCAGTATCTAGGATGATGGGTCTCTGTATAGGTAGTGCCAGCTCCTAGGATGAAATGGAATTGACCAAGGGCATGGATTCTTATCTCAATGACTTGGAACACTCCTAGCAATCAGTTGGTAAAAGCCGGGGACATTTTGTAGTTCTCAGTATCTCATGGCAAAGAGTGACCTTGTTAAAAATACTGGTCAACTATGCCTTTGTGAATTCCTCCCTCAGTGGGAGAGCCAGGTGTTAATTTGCCACACAAATGAGTAGTCACACAGTGCCCATACTATGAAGGAAGCTCAGGGAATGGACAGGATGATGCTGGACTCTCCCCTTCGACGCCAGCTGGGCCCACGGTCTGCTGAACAATGCTACCCACATTCAAGGAAGGCTTTCTGTTTTCAGTTAGTCCTCCCTGGAAATTCTGGAAATTCCCTCACAGACACACCTAGAAGTAGATTTTATTAATTTCCCAGGTATCTCTCAATCCAATCAATTCATAATCACCACTAACCATCACATTTATTCATATAATAAACTAGATGCTATTCTTCTCTGTTTTTGTAGAAGCCAAAGTACCCAAAGCCACACAGGTCAACAGACTGGAGAGCTACCTAGTCCCAGCTAACTAGTGTCCAAGCCAAGAGCCGGTACCTTAACCTCTCACTCATCCCTGCGTCATAGCTACTCTTCTGCTTATCATGACCAGTACTTGATGAGAGGCAACTTAAGGGAGAAAGGATTTATTTGGGATGAGATTTTGAAGGTATAGTTTGTCATGATAGAAAGAGCAAGCTAGCAGGAACACACAGGTATATGCTTATCTTTATGTGGACCATGAGGTGGAGGAGGGACAGGAAGTTGAGCTGGACTGTAAACCTCAAGGCCTGCCTCCCCAGAGGTCCACTTCCTCCATGTAGGCCTTTGTTCTAGTTATTTTTCTGTTGTTATGATAAAACACCGTGATCAAGGCTACTTTTAGAAGAAAGCATTTATTTTGGCTTACGGTTTCAGAGGGCTATGATGAGTGATAGAGGAGGGAAAATCAGCTCACATTTTGATCCACAACCACAAGATAGAGGAAGAACACTGGGAGTCTTTTGGAACCTCGAAGCCCACCCCCAGTGATACAACTTCTCCAACAAGGCCACACCACCCAATCCTCCCCAAACAGTTCTACCAACTGGGAACCAAGTATTCAAAATAGGAGCCCAAGAGGACTATTCATATTTAAATCACCACAGCCTCACCTTTAAAAGGTTCCAGAAACTTCTCAGATATCAACACCAGCTGGAGAGCAAGTGTTCAAACACATGAGCCTGTGGGGAACTTTTCATACCCAACCTGTAACACTCAACAACCCTCTACTCCTCTGCTCCCAGCTGAGACTGGTCCCTGTCTGTTCTTGGTCCCCTGAGCAGGTAGTAAGGCTCTTGTGGGAAGGATCATCTGTTCTCATATGCTCTGAGTGTAAGAGACATTGGTGCTCGGGAGAGTTGACTATGGTTTGTTATTCCTGAATTTGTCTTCAGTGATGAAATTGGCCAAGGCAGAGGTGTTTATACCCTACAAACTAGCACAAGCTACAACCAGAGTTGCTTTTAATTTCCTTATTCCCTGGAGCTGATTGTTGCACATCTACTAGCATGCCATACCCCCAAGACTTAAGATGTCTTGCTCAGTGGAAACCTCTACCTCAGACAAGGCCCTGTCTGGATTAGATGTCAGGAGGCCTCTGGCTTCCTTGTAACTTTCTCATCTTTGCCTCGTGTCTGGGAGTCTTCTGTCTTTCAAAGGCCATGGTGGCCTGGGCTCCTATTTACTGGGCTTTCAGGTTCTGGACAGGAGGAGGGAACTAGGGATGCCCACCATGGCCTTTCTTAGTGTGGAGTAAGATTCGGCAACTTGTTTCTTTCCCTCCACATCTACACAGCAGCAGCCCAGGGAGTGTAGCACGGGGCCCAGGATCCCGGAGCTGAGATTTAAGTATGGACAGAGGTATCATTTAAAGTGACAGGAAAGGCCGAGGGCTCTCTTCTCCCTTAGAGAGAGACAGGCCATGCCATGTTCCCTGTGTAGAGCACCTGCATGTGCTGGGGTTCTCCCATGGCAGGTCCCCATGTTTGCTCCATCTGACAGATAAGGAAACTGAGGTTCAAAGAGGAAGTAACCTGCCACAGACACACAGACTGTGAGGGACAGATGTGAGAGCTTCTCAGGGGACAGAACGAGAGGCTGGCTTCTACATTTCTCTAGGCTCAAGTACAGAGATCAGCTCAGGACCAACATTACCCTCAGACCCCTTGCTGGGTATCCACATCTTCCTGACTTGCTGGATAAAGAAGGGGTTTCCCCAGCTGCCTCTGAGAGGCCAGTGGGAAGTGCTGCTGTCCCCATGTCCAGCCTTGTGTGTCACCTCTGTAGCTAATTCGAGGCTCACTGAGGCAATTGGGAGGATCCTGAGGTTTTGAAATTGCTATGGGCTTTACTTGGGTTGGTAAGCCACCTGACAAAGTGAGGCCAGGCATGGGGTCGGCACCATGGTCTCTTTTGGCCAACAGCTGATGCCTAGGCTCCTCATTCCAGTTTATAAGCCCACAATGCCCACTCCCATGTGAACAACTAACTCGTACATTTCCCCATTCGGCCGATGGTGAAAACTGTACTATTTTAAGCCCACATGGAAGTATGCCTTTTTTTTTTTTTTTTTATAAGGACCATCTGCTACCGGCCCCAGCCCAGATGATACAGTTGGAGCCTGCCCACAGCATCCTCTCCCGCCTTCAGACGGTTCCAGGAACGAGAGTGAGTCAGACTCAGCTGAAGCATGTCTTGCTAACCCAAGCAGTAGCCCAGGGGCCCAGCATAGGGGACCACCTGCTCACAGGACAGGTGTTCCCTGCAACCTCTCCACACAGGAAAGGAATCTCA
This sequence comes from Mastomys coucha, assembly GCF_008632895.1. Lineage (NCBI taxonomy): Eukaryota > Metazoa > Chordata > Mammalia > Rodentia > Muridae > Mastomys > Mastomys coucha. Next base: position 40,893,018 of record NW_022196912.1, read on the forward strand.
CCCTGAGCCTCCTGGGGCACTCAGACCCGCCTTCCAGATGCGCCCCTTCCCTTTCCAAGGGACTGCAGCCAGTCACAAGTTCAAGTGCAGCTGCTACAGCTCCTTGCCCTGGCGGCTCTTCACAAAGCTCGCCACAGTGAAGCTGGTGGCTCACAGCTTGGTCACTTCCTGACTGCTCTCAGAAGCACTCCTGGGTCTACTTTAGGGGCAAACAGGGTAATTGACATCAGGAAAGAACTACCGGGGGTGTGTCCTAGGCAGCAGTGTGTCTCTGGGCTGCTGAGAAGGTACCTTTAAACTCGAGCGGCTCAGCATGCTATTCAGCTATAGGCCCAGGTGCATCTTTAGGTCCACCTGGCTGCCCTTCCTTAGCAACTCATGTCTCATTGTGAAGCGAGGCCATTAGCTTCCAGTGCACAGGGAGGACCCTGCTTACACATCTGTCTTACAGACCATGCTGTGTGTCTGTATGAAACGTGAGACGATACAGGCTTATCTGACCCATCTACGATGCCAGTAAGTGCGAAGGAGGACCACACATGGGAAGGGTCTGTTCTGCTGCCCAGCAATCATGTTTTCTATCATATGGAGCTGTGACAGTGCCATCTGAGTTTGCTAAGAAGCTATAGAGACCTGGAAGGCCAGACTCTCCGGACACATCACCATCCCCATGTACTTCTTGAGCCCTAGAACAGGCCTCCCACACCCTGTCCTCCCCAGGGACCCTCATTAAAGAGTTCACAGGTAATGATGCCCCAGCCTGGCTATTAGATCACTGTAGCTTTGGCCTTCATTCATGATGCTGGGAACCTGGGAATCCCAGAGGCTGGGACTCTGCCTGGTGTTTATCTTTTCTGATCCCCCTTTTCTTCCAGTGGTTATGGCTGTGCCTGGATGTGCTTGTGTTGGACAGAGCCCAGTCCCATTGTGAAGTCACAGCACCAGTCCCCACAATGGGTTCTGGGGTCCTGTTGGGGCCTGAGCCCTTTCAGCCTTGAGTCCCTGCTAGCATAACTTCCTGGTCTGGAGTCTATCTGCCGCTCCTGTAGAGCCTTGCAGTTTATCTGTGGTCAGTTTCCTCACTCATTTCCTGCCAGCTGCTACTGGTTTTTCAGTCAGCCTCTAGAGCTACAGTAATTGGGAAAGCTCACAGTCCAAGTGATTCACCAGCTGTGGCAGGCAGGACGTGAAGACTGGGGCATACCCTGTGTTGAGCAGAGATGTGCACCTCCACCCAGCCTGGGTCTGTCCCCTGGACCTCTGTGAGTGACAGAGGCTCTGGGACACATACGCACTGTGAACCGAAAGCTGGTGTATGTATGTGTATGTGTGACATAAGGGATTTTTTTTTTCTGAAGCCAAAATACATGGTTTCGTGTTTTGAGAAGTCTCAGCTTGGCCCCTTTCATGGGGAACCCTGGGCTCTCTCTCTCTGAGGTGTGATGAGTGAGTGTGCTAGGCCACTAGGCCACTGACTGGGCTATCTGATCACTCTTAAAAGTTTGTTTCTTGGCATTTCCAAAAATGAAGAGAAGGAAAGTCCCTTGGAGGAGCAAATTACTCCTCCAGACCCAACACATTGGACATGCCTATTCATTTTACTCATTCATTTTATGCTGTGGAATGTGTTTTGGAGCTGCCCACATGCCGGCCACTACTCAAGGGTGTCTCTCTATCCAGAGGCTTCTCTGCAGGGCTGGGGGCCTGTGTGGACAGCAGAGTCCCCAGAGGGTAGAATAAGGACCAGAGGGAGCACAGTCACCTGGGAACTTGTATAAGGAAGGGGTGGGATGCAAGACCTGGCTTGAAGCCTCAGGCCCAGGACCTGGGGGATTGGGCCAGCCATCTGGCTTCTATCTACCTCTCAGCTGGCCCTTCCTATGACATCATTAGTACATCTTTATTAATCACTTTGTAGATATTAATTGTGAAGAATGAAAATGATACCCCAATGTCAGATTACACAGCAGAGTCTACATGCTTTCTTCCCTCTTCTTGGGTTTCTTACTGAGCAGCTCATCCTCTCTGGGTTTGGAAGGGAAGGGTGCCAGGTCACCTAGAAGCACCCAGAAGCCGGAGAACGGAGTTGATGTAGACCACCCAGGTGCATGCCCATTGACACCTGTGGAGTCGTTGCCTACATCAGACTTGTGTGATCGAGGCACATGGTCTGGGCAGTTAATGCTCTTCCTGGTGTGAGCACCAGTACTCAGTGATGTGATGCTTGCTTTTGTCTGGGCTCATCACCTTTACCGTGTGGTAGGACCTACCTTTTCTGGGGGTCCATAACATCTCTTGGGCCACTTCACTGGTCAGGATGTCATATGCCCACTGGGCATGGGTTCCAGATAGTACCTTCCAATGTCCTCTCTGAAGTCTAAAAAGTCTCTTGCCACTGCTTGCTTGCCAACTTCTCTCCAATCACTGTGTATGTGTGTGTGTGTATACATGTATTTATATGCATATAGATGCCATAGTACAACCTCATCTGTTGTTCCCCATGTACTGTCTGTCTTTTAAAAAAAATGTTTTTGGAGACAGGGTTTTACTTTGTAGCCCTGGTTAGCCCTGAGCTCACTTTGTAGACCAGGCTGGCCTCAAACTCATAGAGATCCACCCAGCTCTGCTTCCTGAGTGCAGGGGTTAAAGACAGTAGCTGCCATGTTCAGCTTTGTTTTTTTTTTTTTTTTCTTTGTTGAGATAGATTCTCTCAATGGACCAGTACTCACCAAATAGCTTACACTAACTAGACTGTGAGCCCCAGGCAGCCATTAGATTCCACTTCCCGACCACTAGGAGTGCACAAGTGTATCACCATGCTCAGCTTTAAAAAAACTCTGAGGACTCAAACTTAGGTCCTTAGGCTTTCCAAAGCCGTAAGCGCCTTGCAGACCCAGCTCCACGCACTCTTCTCTCTTGAGGAGACAGTTATATTAGAAAGCCTCTGCTTGCAGGTGCTCCTTCCTACGTGAGGTGTTGCTGTGGCTCTGACAGCTGAGTGTGCATAGCCTCTGCAGCCCTCTCGCTGTGGGTTGGTGCTTCCTGTCTCAGTTTCCCATCTCAGATGCCTGCAGAGTTGGGGCAGGGGGCGGGGCAGTTCGATGAATCCAGAAGTGGACCAGTCAGTCTCAGGCGGCTGGGATTTCTGGCCTTGGTCACATTCTGCCTCTTTGGTATGGCAGATTTCTCTTCCTGAATCCAGCTACACAATGGCACCTCCAGGAAGCCTTCCCTAGTTTCCTTTAGTCTCAGGAGCATGGGCCATTTCCTTCATTGGGGGGACTTCGTTGAAGTGTGGTGATGCCCTGAGGCTCATTCCTGGTCACAGTGGATGAGAAAGCAGAACGCTTCCTACTTTGTGGGGGACAAGAACAAATCTTTCTTGGTCCCATCTCACTACCAACTCCTCTACGGTGTAGAATCTACATGGAAGTTAGAATTCCTGTTCCAGAGACCCTGCAGGATGGCAGTGACACTGTCACAGAGCTTGGAACCATGCAGATGCCTTTTGGGGACTTAAAGCAGGTAGGGCTGAGTGCCAAAGTTGTCAAAGAATGGCTCAGCATCATTCCTTTGAAACGGAAGCCTGGCACTCCTGCTTGTGGAGGGTCCTGGGGAAGGGAAGGATCTGGGAGGACAGTTGAGACAAGCAGGGGACAGCCACACAGAACCAGTGCCATTCAGGGAGGGAGGGGGTCAGAAATGACATGATGGTCTGATGTTTCTGGTATGGGAACTGGAATCAAGCAGAAGGTCAAGCACAGCATGAGGCTGGGTTTCCTAGGAGCTCATTGCTAACAAGGGAGTTTGGGTTTCTCGGAAGGTCAGGGATGGCATGGGGGACTTAGATCTCCTGAAGGCTGGGAATGACACAAAGATTTGGGGTTCTCCAAGAGATGAGGGATCACACAGGAATTTGAGGTTCCTTAGGGAGTTCTGGGATACACGGGCACCTGGAGTCTTCAATGGAGATCTCAGATAGCCTGGGGAATGCCCGGAGAGGTCAGGCTTTGATCTGGACTTTGTCCCTGCTGATGACCCATGACAGTTTTCTGACCTAGTGGTTTCTGTTTCCTTTCCTGAGAGCACGGGGCAGCAGCACGTGGCTGCCCAGAGACAAATGGGAAAATCTGTGCACGGTGTCTTGAATATTTTCATTATCTCTGTCTTGGACAGTCTTGGCTGGAAGGTACCTACAGGGTGTCTCTGGAAGAGGAGAGTAGGAGAGGTTGAGGTAGCCAGGGACTCCCACATCTGGGCGGCCCCTGGGGCCAATATAGCAGTGGTTCTTAACCTTCCTGATGCTCCGACTCTTTAATACAGATTCTTATGCTGTGGTGACCCCAACCATAAAATTATTTTCCTTGCTACTTCATATCTGTAATTCTGCTACTGCTATGAATTGCAATGCACATATCTGATATACAGGATATTTGATATTTGACCCTCGTGAAAGGGTCATTAGACCTCCAAAAGGGTTGAGACCCACAAGTTGAGAATTACCACTTTATAAACAAGCCTAGAGAAGGTGAGCCATGGCCCAAGAGCCCAGCTCTGCTGCCCACTCATCATTTTTCAGATGACTCAGCATGTCTCCCCTTTTTGAGTTCTGGGCCTGGATCACCTCTTACCTCATTTTTGTTCCCAGTGAGACTGGCTTTAGTGCAGGGTTCTAGGGGTATCTCCATGGGTTTATGGAAGGCCATAGATGCCCTGGGCCTTCAGAATAAACTTGGCTTAGAAATAAACCTTTCTAGACCAGGCTGGACAGGTCTCAGAGATGGGCTCTTTGGAGCATCATCTCTTCCTGCAACCCCTGCTCTGCTCATAAGGGTCAAGGTTGGGTGAATGGCCAGGTAGGCCTTACATTCCTTCCCCAAAGCCTCTACTCACCTCAGCCTGGATGTCCTTGGGAGTCATCGTGGACCACTGACCTCTGGCCTGGGTACCTCTGGCTTCTGGGTGGGTGAGGGCTGGGAGATGACCCAGGGAAAGCCTCATGCACTGCATAGTCTCCCTCTACTGATCCCCCCACCTCAGCTTGTTCCACTTTCAAAAATAGCTAATGAGGAAATTAATTTTGTCACCCAGATGTATTCAGTAAAAGCATGTCAGAGAAAGACAATTAACCTCTGCACTGATAAATCTGTTTCCAAATTAATGAAATTCACTTGTAGATGATGAGAGACTCAGTTGAGGTGAGGACCCCCAGCCCGGTCTGAAAGGTGAGTGTGAAAACAGAAAAGAAAGGGGAAGGAAGAGGTGAGCCGAGAGAGAGAGCGGGCAGGGAGGGGAGGGACATGCCTTGGATTTGATACTTACATTGTCTGGAATATTCAAGAACAAACTCGGTAAATAAAACCAGGAAATAAACATTATGCTACTTTAAAATACAGGCTTTTTAGCCTTACCTTGACTAAGTTGCCTCAACGCTGAATCCTTGTAGTTTCCTTCTTCCTGGGGACACCAGGCAAAAGCTGTTGTCTAGAGACTGGGGAGATGGCTCAGTGGACAAAATGCCTGCCATGCAAATGAGAGGATTGGAGTTCAATTCCCGGTATGCACATAAAAGTACTGATTGCAGAGTACTGATTGTAGGTGCCTGTAATCCTTGCTGGAGGAACTGAAGTCAGGTGAATCACTGGGGACAGCTGGTTAGCCAGTCTAGCCGAATCAGTGAGCTCCAGGCTCCTTTCTCAAAAACTAAGGTGGAGAGCGATTGAGGGAGACAATACTCAGCCTACATCTCTGGCCTACTGTAGGATGCCGTCCCGCAGCTCCTACCTGCGTGGGTTTCCACGAACCGGGAATGTGAGGGACCT
>NW_022196912.1:40907717-40932514 GCF_008632895.1 Mastomys coucha
AGACTAGCTGTCAACTTGTAGTTTCGGTTTGAGAATCTCCGAGAGCACAGCAGGGCTTCCCACAGCCTACACACACACACACACACACACACACACACACACACACACTCACACATTTGTACAAGTTCTTGCCACTCCACGCTCCCAACACACACATGAAGAGTCGTCTGGCTGAATCTCTGATCACTGAGAACTTTTGCTCAGAATCCTAGCCCTGTCAGTTAACTCATGCTTCTTCCTCTTTTCTTGACCCTTTGTGGAGACCATGTAGGGTCTACAGCAGCATCCTCGAAGACATTTGGCTCTTCTTCTCCAAAGCTGAGACTGGTTAGAGTGGACGGGAAAATTAGGCAGGAGAGACAAGTTCTGGGGACATGGGCAGGTGAGGCTGATGTCGTCGGATGTATCAGCAGGAGCAGAATGGAGGAATAGTCAGGATTCATACCCTTTTGGCCCTCAGAGCGTCAGCTCCCATCTAGAGAGCACTCACTTAGGAAGCAGGTCTGAAGGACCTTTTCCCTGAGACTTGCAGCTTTGAGGCATTGGTTGGCTGGCTGGGAGACCTCTCAGGGATTATGAATCCTTTATAGTTTGGGTCTGGGCCCTGTTTGTCAGATGCTCACCTGTGAAACCTGGTTCACAACCGTTGTCCACAGGGTGCAGCTATGCCGCCAGCGAAAGGCTCTCCCATTTGTTAAGACTCCATACTTCTGTTAATCCTCCATCTCTATGCAAACTGTGCTGGAAGCAACCAGCTATAGTACCGGTTACTATAGTGACTATGACTGTAGTAGGTTCCAGGGATTAGATGTTGGGGTGCACGGGCTAGGGCTGTTATATTGTCCTGCTTAGTGAACTGCTTGGAGACAGCAAGGGAATGGGGAGAAAAGCCCCTTAGCCACCAGGGCTTCTCTCTAGAAAACATAGGAGCACTGACAGTTGCCACCAGTTAACCAGAGTGAAAAACAGGAGCTGTGGTGTTCATAACCTAAGAGAGTTTGAATTAAGCCTGGGTTGCCATGTTGTCAGCTTGCCTGATGGGAGTGCTTGCGGAGGAATCGGTGGAAGGGGCTGAGAACATGCCAGTCATTTGTATCACAAACACTGCTCATGCATTGTGAGCACAGACGTGGGGGAAGGAGATATTAGGTATCTGGAGTCCAATGACCAAGCTCTCACTATCTAATCTTGGTAGACAGAATGGCAAGTGTGTAGATTGGAGGCATGGATAGATATCACCTATCTTGAGTTCCGTTAGGCCGTTGTTCACTCTTGGGGAGAGACCTCCCCCACCCTCAAACCAGGAAATGGAAGAGATTTGTCCAAGTCTCTGGATCATAAGCTGGCCTAGACAAGCACCTTAAGTGCCCACCCACACAGAGATGGCTCATAGAGGGGCCTCCTATAGATCAGACTAGTTGATGGGGTCATCAAACCTGGGACAGAGAATAAGGGACTACCAGACTTTGAGGACAACCAGGGTGGTGGGAAAAGGTTTCAACAAAGATAGAGGATCCGAATCCACATTGTCTAAGGAGTCCATGGAAGGGATGGGATATGGAACCCAATAAAGGGCACAGGGCACAGTAGTCTGGAGGGATTGTTTTTCTCCCTCCCTCCCTCCCTCCCTCCTTCCCTCCCTCCCTCCTTTCTTTTAGTGCCAGGTACTAAATTGAGTTGTAGATATTCTCCCATCTCCCAAAGGTGAAGTTTGGACTGGTCCAGGTCAGGCAAGTGCAAACCCAAAGACAACCTCAATGGCAGCGCTGAGCTCTCTGCCCCAGGCTGTCACCCCAGAGATGAGAAGACTGAAAACATGGAAGGCAGAGGAGAGCTAGGGGGAGGCGAGATGCGAGTAGGTATTAGGTTTGAATGCATTCTTGGATTGGGATCTTTTCCAGGATGGTATTTACCAGCTGCCCCTTTCTCTGTGCTTTGAACAAAGATCAGGAACGTAGCTCAGATCACAGCCTGAAACCTCTAAATCAGAGGCAGAAAGAAGATTCCCCCGTGGAAGGCAAGGGTTCTTCATACAGACCAGCTACCTTGTAAATGCTACTGTGAAACTCTTGGAGTTGGGTGGGTGCTGCCTTGGCCAGTCTTGTAGGGCATATGATGTCTGGAGGAGATCCTTGGAGCCCCACAGGCTGGGATGAGAATCATGTCTAGGTCCTGAGGCAGTTTGAGCCTCAGTTTCTCCATCTGACTTATTGACATAGAGCTTTTATTTCATGGGGGAGAATAATGTGGGTAAACAAAATGTGTTTTCAGTTCAAAACAGTGCATATGTGCTGCCTCCCAGGAGGGTGCATACAGGGCGTGATATTCTGAGCCTGGATGAACCTCACAATGCTCTCATGGCCCTCGCTGAGCCCACCACCTCTCCTAGACTCTTCCCACATCAGAGTAGGAGCCATGTGGGAGGTTCCCCATCAGCCTTGGTCTCCCCAACTTTATTACTCAAATGGACACAGATGAAGACAAGCAAGGGCTTTTACAGAAGAGACAGAGCATGACTCAGCAAAGCAGAAGTCTTGGCTCAAAGCCACACCTCTTTTGCCTTTCTGGCTGTGACAGTCTCTCAATAGACTTTTGCTGTGCAGAGCTGCTTGGTTCTCAGGAGCCAGCTTTGAGGGAGCTTAGGAACCAGGAATCTAGCCTGCCCTCTGACCAGAGCCCTGTGCATGAGTCCCTCTGCCTTGGTCTCTCTCTCTCTCTCTCTCTCTCTCTCTCTCTCTCTCTCTCTCTCTCTGGAAGTGGTCTTGACTGACTCTGCAGGCCATCTTGCTGCTTGCTGGAAGGGTTAATCAGCTGCTGTGCAGGGTAGAAGGGTGGGAGAGAGACAAGTGGGGAAGTAGTCAAAGCTGAAGTCTCACAGCTGGGCTCTAGTTCCCAGTTCTCTTGCTCAAATGGTGCTGTGGGCTCTTGGCCTCTGGCTCCCTTCCCACCCCTTCCAGAGAGACCCAGGTCTCCCCTCCAGACCCCTCCTCCTCACTGCTGACTCAGCTCTTTCTACAGCTTCCAAATGCTGCTGGGGTTGGTGGCGGTGGACTGAGTCTGGCCAGGGGTCAATTGCTTTTCCCAGCTGCCTCGGACGCTTCCTATTTAGAGACTAAGGCCTTTGGAGGTCAAGTGGCAAATGGCATGCCTGAGTTTGTAATCAGTGCTATGATGATGCCCTATCCTGGAGCTTTGCTGTTTAGGAGGGCTTCGGGGTAGGCAAGGGCAGTTCCACCTGGGGATGGCTGTTAATGCTCAGTGGCGCTTGGATTCCATCGATTGGTGGTGGCATTTAGCTAAGAGTTTTCCCTGGGGACAGAAGTAGCTCTCTAGAAGGCTTGTCTAGCTGAATGTATTCTCCAGAAGAACTTGAAGGAACTTGCAGAGACCCCCAACTCCACATGAAGGAGGCTGCTATTTGTCTCTTCTTTGTTCCTTTTGGAACAAAGATTTGGACCCGGGGCTTCCTTCTGACCTTGAGCATTTATTAGGTCCCTTTTTTTTTTCCTGGCCCAATTATTTCTCCAGCTTGGCTATATCCACTGGGGCCTTGAGTTTACAAAACACAGTCCTTATTTTCAGATAGGGAGTGCCCAGAGGAAGGCCCCTCAATGGGCAACAGGAAGGCTTAGTTCCTAGGCCCCATCCTTAAGTCCTCTCTGAAGGACTCCCTTCCCTCCCTCATTATCATGAGGGTCCTATGTAGAGAATGGAAGTAGTTCTGGGAAGCTGCAGCTGGTAGAGGCTTTGAGTATAAATTTTTTTTTTCTAGTAGAGATTGAACTCGGGACTTAAAGCATCCTTGGCAAGTACTCTACCCCTGAACTGTGTACATCCCCAGCACACTTTTTTTTTTTTTTTCCTGAGACAGGGTTTCGCTGTATAGCCCTGGATATCCTGGAACTCACTGTGCAGACCAGGCTGGTCTTGAACTTAGAAATCTGCCTGCCTCTGCCTCCCAAGTACTGGGATTATTTGAGACATTGCCTATACTGTCACTGAATTTACTATGCAGTCCAGGTTGGCCTTGAAATTTTTGATCTTCCCACCCTAGTCTCCCAAGAAGCTACATGCCTGACTGAGTGTAACGGCATTATAAATACATTTGATACTGTAGAGAGAAAGAACAGGAAAAACAGCTACAGTGCACTTCGAGGGCCTGACTATGCCACAGCCTCCCGTCACCTCCATCACAAGCATCAGCATCCTCATTTGACCAGGGAGGACATTGGTGTGCAGAGACATTCAAACACCTGATGGAAAAGCCCCTGTCAGAAGAAAGGAGCCAATCCAATACAAATCCAGGGCTCTGAGCTGCATGGTGTGTTTGTGAAGCGCCTTAAGCTCCAAGGTGAGGAGCTCCCTCCTTCATGAGTACACTGGGTTTGCCCAGGGTAAGGCACAGTGACCAGCAAGGTCGAAATGCTACCGTGGACCTTGGAGTTTGTGGAGTATAAATCATCACTTGTCCATCGGTGTGCTGCAGGGTGAGGTGGTACAGACAGGAGCTGCTGAGTAGAGTCCCAGCTCCAACTCCAGTGTGCTCATTTATGTTCTACTCCTGTGACCCTTGGGCTTCCCTGCTTACCTGATAAAACTCCATTTTGCTCAATTGATGAAAAGGGGTACTAGGTCCTGACAGTTATGTCATTTTCCAGGGGCCATTGTTGAATTAGGACAGCGTAGTTTAAACGTTGGAATTCACTGTCTTGCAGTTCTGGAGGCTGGAAGTCTAAGGTCAAAGTGTCATCAGTGGAGACTGTACCCACTGCTCTGGAGGGGCATCATCCCTGTCTCTGCTCAAACATCCCTGCTTTTGCGGGTCAGGGTATTACAAAGTGACCTGTTCTAACCTACACTGTTACTTCTATAAGGCAGAAATATGTCCTGTGGCAGAGTATCTATTTTCCATACTTCTGAGAACATGGGGGAAGGGGTAGATGAACTCGCTGGGTTGTCTTCTTAGCTGACTGTAGTAAGGAATGTTCCTTAGTTCGGGTCAAACTGGGGTACTCATCAAGGAGGCAGCTTTGAGAAAGACACCGTAGTCATTTCTCAGCACTCTTATGAGAGGATTAAGTAGGCCAGGCTAATAAAAATGTTCCCTTCTGTGCACTCTACCAAGCTTTCTATATTAATTTTTTTAATTGGCAAATCACAGTTGTGCATATTTATGGGGGTACCATGTGACATTTCGAGGTATAGTTATATTATAGAATGATTAGGTCAATCTCATTAATGGCCTGCTATCTCATATTCTTACTTTTTGCCCAGAATGATGGCTATAATAAATAATAATTCATTTAAAAATTTAAAAATTGCTAACAGAGCAGATTTGAAAATCCAGCTTGGTTCTCTGTAGTCAGGCATAAACACGGCCCCAACTCCTCAAATGTGACAAATGCACTCAGATATTTTATACAAATGTAAGTATTTGGGCACATGGCCCAATCCTTGAAGTGTTAGGACCGATAAGTTAAATGTCAGTTGCTTACTCATTTGTGAGCGAAGATTCTTAGATATTAAGCCATGTGCTATGGAAATTCTACCCTGAGATGGGCTCTGGCAATCAGCCCAACAGGGTTGAGATGATGTTTGAGGCAGGCTGGGCAGTGTGTCATCACACATGTGTGCATTTAAATAAAAGTCGCCCCAGGGTCTTTACCTCAGTACAGTCTTAACAACAGACTTCCCCAGTGTTGTAATACCTACCTTCTTGTGAAGCTGTTCTACCTTCCAGAGAGAAAAATCTGATCTTCGAAAGGAGTTAGCATCCTTGACGTTTCTTGGTCTAATGTCTCTTGGTTCTTAGGGTCTTTTAACCATGCATGATTTTAGCTTATCATTTGGAAAATATTAATTTATTGAGTTATGCAAATCTTCCAAATGTTGACACATTTTACTGTACAGCATTCAGGAACCATATTTATTAACACCACCATCAATCTCATCAGAAAAGCCTTGGAAAGCACTCAGTCAAGCACATGGTGATGGGTAGAAGTTTTCCAAAATTCAGATTTTTTTTTTTTACTTGAAATCACAGATTTTATCATTGACAAGATGTTTTCCCTAAACTACTAGGCTCACTTTGTTCATTTTCAAGGGGCACTCTGCCAAACACCTAAGTCTGAAGAGTCATAGTTTGTAAGATATTAAGTAAAAAATGGTATTGTGTGAGATGAAAATGGCTAGTTTAGCTTGCAACTCAAATGATTACTTTCTTCCTGGCAGCCTCTCATGTCAGAGAATAACAGAAGGGCCCATATACCTTTTCTATTTTCTAAAACAAACTATTAAAATGCAATCAAGAGTGAAATTAATACTTTTTTTTGCATTAAAGACTGTCTTCATGCCTCTGGTTGTATGTGACAGGGAAGAATGGAGTCATTATCAGTGCTGTTTAGTATCTCTGCCTACTGCTTCTATGAGTGGAGTTTAACCTGTAATTACTTTTTTCCATGTATGCAAGGGTTGTCCAGGGTAAGATCAAACATTACCTCATACTTCTTTCTTTCTCACTGTCTGTATTTTTGGGTCTCTAGGTCAGCCATTATTTGGCTAAAAAGTCTGTTTCTTTGCTGCTCAGTTTCTCTTGTGTCCCTCTTTTCCCTCCCCCTTTCTCTCTCCACTTCTATTTCCCTGACCTTGGCTTACCCTCCCTCACTGTACCCCTTCCCTTCCCTATACTCCTTTCTCAGTGACTGGATCCTTGGGAAAGGGACAACTCCACATGGGTGTGCATGGACAGCATTCACTGTGGTAGAAGAGGTGCCCTCTTAATGATGCTCAACACGTAAGTAAACAAGAACAAGAAGCCTTCCTACTGGAGAAGGCCTTTTCTTTGGGTATGGCTCAGTGCTGGAAAGTGTCTCAGTAGGTGTTGTGTCTGTAGGGCACCACCTCCCCAGACTTGCTGTTCTAGGGTACAGATTTCAATGATAGAGTTGTGGGAAAGGAAAACCACTATCTTATTCCTCCTCATTTTGAGGCAGCTTGAATTTCCACAGCACCAAATTTATTCAATATCTCACAAACGATGACTCTTCAGACTTAGGTGTTTGGCAGAGATCCGCTTGAGACCTAGCTGAACACATAGGTCTAAGGGGTTTATTACTGTTTCTAGTATACTTGCTATGGAAACTCCCCAAGCATCAGAAGGTAACTTAGTCTCAGTGAGACTTTGCAGAACATTCTTCTCATGGAGATGGCTCCTCCTGGGGTCCTTTGGAGAGCTCTCCTCCAGACCCTACCCACCCCATTCAAAGTTCTTGTCTTTATCCTCCCCCCTCCAACCTAGATTACATCTTTACATGACACATAGCTATTATTTAAAATTGTAATTTAATTTTTATTTAGTATGTACGAGTAGTTTGCCTGCATGTATGTCTATGCTCCTTGTACATGCCTAGTGTCTGCAGAGTTCAGGAGAGAGCATCATATCCCCTGGAATTGGAGTTACAGATGATTGCAAGCTACCATGCGAGTTCTGGGCTCTACTACAAGAGCAACAAGTGCTCTTAACCATTGAGCCATTCTTCCAGCTGATATCCCTGGCTATTTTTTGTTTTGTTTTGTTTTGTTTGTTTTTGAGAAAAGCAGCAAATCTGTAACAAACTCTTTGCATATACCAGGTGTCCCAAGAACATTATACACAATTTTTTCATTGAAACCTTATAGCCCCCAGAAGAAAAACTGAGCCTCGAAAGGCATGTAGTGACTTGTCTTAGAAGTCTCCCTGTCAGTCACTTTCCTAGAAGAAGGATAAAGATATATTGAACACTGGAACAATTGGCAGCAAACAGAAAGGCAGAAACAACAAGCTCCCCCACCCCCATGCCTGCACGCACGTGTGCGTGCACGCGTGTATACACACACACACACACACATACACACACACAGAACATATTATGTAGCATTAAGTGGTGAGTGGGTATGTGGTAAAGGAGTTGGTATCTGGGCCAAGTATGGCACACAGAGGCCTAATGGTAAGGCTTCTGGTCATTGTTCTGCAGGACAGAGGGGACATATGGCAGTATGCAGTTGGCATGAAATGAATGCTTCACGCTTGCTATACAAAGTATGCAGTAAATGCGCTTTTGGAAAGTGTATATAGAGAGACATTTGGAGGTTGGATCTGGTGGTAAAGGGAATGAGCATAGCGAAGGCCAGAGGCCAGAGCACAGTGAGGCCACTGCAGAAAGCCAGAACGGATTCACTGGTGCCAATGAGGATGACAAGACTCTCCAGGCCATGATAGATCACATGTGAGGGTGAGTGTGGAAAGGGGTGTGGCATGTGGTCTGGCTTCTACATGGGACACTCATGTGCACTGAGACCCTCCCTCGTGGCAGTGGGACATGGGTTAGAGACAAGGGGTGCGTGTGAGGATGAAGGGACTTTGAATGAAAGCTTTGGGAGACTAACAGTTTAAGCCTTTCTACTGACCCATAGCTAAAGATATGGAAATGAGCACCCATTACTTGGGTGGGGAATACAACCCCAATGAGATGGTATCTTGGTAGGAGCATTTAGAGCACTGCTCACATGGCCCCATCCAGCTTTTTGAACCATGGTCTGAAGGTAACTGTAAGCTCAGAGAAAGGAAGGAGGAACAGGAAGGGCCTAAGAATCTTCTGACTCTATACTTGATCAACCACAAGTCCTCAAAGCCCAGAGCTTGAGCAGGCAATAACAGTGTCCCTCTGAGCAGGCTCAGCATCATCCTCAGGGCTCAGCGTTTCATCTGTGCATCCTCATGCAAGAGAAGTGGCTTTGGAACTGACAAGCCGTTCTTCGGCTCTTGTCACTTACCGCCAAGTACATCTAATTCGGCCTGCCTCCAGCTAATGAGTTATCGGCCCTCGGGCTGAAGGATTGGCTTCCCCTAAGTGCTGAGCTTCCCCGCTGGCAGAGCTAAATATCAACTATTTCCCTCGATCTCATGATTATTCATGGGTACCCTTGTCACTCCTGAGTGGGAAGTCAAAGTAGGGAGATATAGATACCACTAAGAGGAAGAAGGGCCAGGTAGCCCACTAGGCTGTGTTTGAGAGCTGGGTCGTTTATTATGGGTGGGACTGCTAAGCTGCAGCCAATGCATATGCTGCCAACTAGGGTGAAACTACAGGAGAGGATGAGTATCCAATCATCTAAGTCATGTTCAGGCAAAAGACATGTCATTAGGATGAAAGTTTGCCCACATACTCTCCTATTTCAGGCTTTGACAGTCAAATCAGTCAACATCTACAGGGATTTAGGATGTGTCAGGTGATATGCTGCAGTGAGGAGAGAGGCATGAAGCTCAGGCCTAATATGCATGTGTGGGTGCAGCTACCTAAAACTGAGCACAAGAGGGGTTGGGGGTCTTGGCTTAGTGATTGCCTAATACCCACATACAAGCATGGAGGGCTGCCTATAGTCCCAGAACATGGGAGGGGGATGCAAGGCTTTCTGGGACAAGAAACCTAGTTAGACTAGTCAAATTGAAAAGCTCCAGGTTCAGCAAGAGATGCTGCCTCAGCAAACAAAGTGGAGAATAAAGAAGGAAGGTACCTGATATAAACTTGTGGCCTCTACACACATATATGCATCGATACACTATCACATGTGTAAACATATATGTATGTATGCAACATTATACACTCACACCCTGACCACTAACCCCCCAAAACCAAACTCAATACAGGAGCCTTGTCATTGAACTGCCAGGTGTGTGTGTGTGTGTATACATGGATGTTACTCTAGGGGAGACATTTTTCACACTGATGGTTGTACTTGTCATTTTTCCCATCAGTGTGACAAAATGCCTTAAGGGAGCCAGGGTTTATTCCAGCTCACAGTATTGGGGGATACAGTCCATTAAGGCAGGGAAGGCATGGTGAGCCATGGCATGTTCACACAGTGATAGATAGGACACAGAGACTTCTGACTTGAACTGAGTGTGGGGAACACTGTAACCTTTCACAACCTGTGCCCCCAACCCTGTGACCTACTTTATAAAAGGCTCTATACACTTCCCACGTTTTGCTCCTCACTAGGTCATAAGCATTCAAAACACAAGACTGTGAAGCCCATTTCAGATTCATTCGGGCAGTAACACTGATAGTCTCTTAGTCCCATGGAGAGAGAACAGGGTTGAGTGCTTTGACAAAGGACACTTCCTCACACGCCCAACTGAAGGCATGCATGTGGGGCTGGGTTCCTCCTGCTTTGTCTTTTTTTTTTTAATTGGATATTTTCTTTATCTACATTTCAAATGTTTTCCCCTTTCCAGGTCTCCCCTTCAGAAACCGCCTATCCCATCTGCTCTCCTCCTGCCTCTATGAGGGTGCTCCCCAACCCACTCACCCACTCCTGTCTTCCCACCCTAGCATCCCTTACACTGGGGCATCGAGCACCCACAGGTCCAAGGGCTTCTCCTTCCACTGATGCCCAACAAAGCCATCCTCTGCCACATATGTGGTCAGCACCATGGGTCCCTCCATGTGTACTCTTTGGTTAGTGGTCCAGTCCCTGGGAGCTCCTGGAGGTTCTGGCTTGTTAACACTGTTGCTCCATCTATGAGGCTACAAACCCCCTCAGCTCCTTCAGTACCTTCTCCATCTCCTTCATTGAGGACCCTGCACTCAGTCCAATGGTTGGCTGTGAGCTTCTGCCTCTGTATTTGTCAGGCTCTGGCAGAGACTCTCAGGAGACAGCCATATCAGGTTCCCTTCATCAAGCACTTCCTGGAATCTACAGTAGTATCTGGATTTGTACAGTAGTGACTGTATATGGGATGGATCCACAGATGGAGCAGTAGCTGGATGGACTTTCCTTCAGTTTCTGCTCGACACTTCGTCTCTATATTTCCTCCTGTGAATATTTTATTCTCCCTTCTAAGAAGCACTGAAGCACCTACACTTTGGTCTTCTTCATAGGCTTCATATGGTCTGTGACTTGAATCGTGGGTATTCCAAGCTTTTGGGCTAATATCCACTTATCAGTGAGTGCATTCCATGTGTGTTCTTTTGTGCCTGAGTCACCTCAGTCAGGATGGTATTTTCAAGTTTCATCCATTTGCCTATGAATTTCATGAAGTCATTGTTTTTAATAGCTGAGTAGTACTCCATTGTGTAGATGTACCACAATTTCTGTATCCATTCTTCTGTTGAGGGACACTTGGGTTGATTCTAGCTTCTGGCCATTATAAATATGGCTGCTATGAACATAGTGGAGCATGTATCCTTATTACATGTTGGAGCATCTTCTGGGTATATGCATAGGAGTGGTGTAGCTGGGTCCTCACATAATACTATGTCCAGTTTTCTGAGGAACCACTAGATTGATTTCCAGAGTGGTTGTACCAGCTTGCAGTCCCACCAGCAATGGAGGAGTGTTCCTCTTTTCCCACATCCTTGCCAGCATCTGCTGTCACCTGAGTTTCTGATCTTAGCCATTCTGACTGGTGTGAGGTGGAATCTCAGGGTTGTTTTGATTTGCATTTCCCTGATGACTAATTATGCTGAACATTTCTTTAGGTGTTTCTCAGCCACCTTTAGGTGCTTCCTCAGTTGAGAATTCTCTGTTTAGCTCTGTTTCCCACATTTTAATAGGGTTATTTGGTTCTCTGGAATCTACCTTCTTGAGTTCTTTGTATATATTGGATGTTAGCCCTATATCAGATATAGGGTTGGTAAAGATCTTTTCCCAATTTGTTGGTTGCCATTTTGTCCTATTGACAGTGTCCTTCGCCTTACAGAAGCTTTGCAATTTTATGAGGTCCCATTTGTCAATTCTTGATCTTAGATCATAAGCCATTGGTGTTCTGTTCAGGAAATTTCCCCTGTGCCCATGCGTTTGAGGCTTTTCACCACTTTCTCTTCTATTAAATTCAGTTTATCTGGTTTTATGTGGAGGTCCTTGATCCACTTGGACTTGAGCTTTGTACAGGGAGATAAGAATGGGTCAATTTGCATTCTTCTACATGTTGACTGCCAGTTGTGCCAGCACCATTTGTTGAAAATGCTGTCTTTTTTTCCCACTGGATGGTTTTAGCTCCTTTGTCAAAGATCAAGTGACCATAGGTGTGTGGGTTCATTTCTGGGTCTTCAATTGTAGTCCATTGATCTACCTGCCTGTCCCCCAGAAGTTCTTCTATTGTTGAGAATAGTTTTCACTATCTTGTGTTTTTTGTTATTCAAATGAATTTGAGAATTGCTTTTTCTAAGTATATGAAGAATTGAGTTGGAATTTTGTTGGGGATTGCATTGAATCTGTAGATTGCTTTTGTCAAGATGGCCAATTTTACTATATTAATCCTGCTATTCCACGAACATAGGAGATTTTTCCATCTTTTGAGATCTTCCTCTTCCTCTTCCTCTTCCTCTTCCTCTTCCTCTTCTTCTTCTTCTTCTTCTTCTTCTTCTTCTTCTTCTTCTTCTTCTTTTTAAAGATTTATTTCTTAGATTTATTTTTTATTTTTATGAGTACACTGTAGCTGTCTTCAGACAGACCAGAAGAGGGCATCGACTCCCATTATAGATGGTTGTGAGCCACCATGTGGTTGCTGGGAATTGAACTCAGAACCTCTGAAAGAGCAGTCAGTGCTCTTAACCACTGAGCCATCTTTCTAGCCCCTTCGATTTCTTTCTTCTGAGACTTGAAGTTCTTGTTGTACAGACCTTTCACTTGTTCAGTTAGAGTCACACCAAGATATTGTTTGTGACTGTTGTGAAGGGTGTCATATCCCTGATTCTCCTGCTCAGTCTTAACTGCATCCTCACTTCAGAAAACAAGTGGGGTGGAGGGCCATGGAAGGGGTCATCATGGAGCCTAGACCAGCCAGCAGAAAAGCAGGGTCTTTCTTTCTTTTTTTTTTTCAACTTTTTTTTATTAGATATTTTCTTTATTTACATGTAAATTTCTCCTTTCTCAGTTTCCCCTCCAAAAAACAAACAAACAAACAAAAACAAGAACAAACCCCTGTTGCATCCCCCCTCCCCATGCCTGCCACCCCACCCTCTCCCACTTATTGGCCCTGGCATTCCCCTACACTGGGGCACAGAACCTTCACAGGGCCGAGGTCCTCTCCTCCTATTGATGATCAAATTTGCAATCCTCTACTATACACATGCTGCCAGAACAGTCAGACCCACCATGTGCAGTCCTTGGTTGGTGGTTGAAACCCTGGGAGCTCTGAGGGTGCTAGTTAGTTCATATTGTTGTTCGTCCTAAGGGGCTGCAAACCCCTCAGCTAAGCAGGGTCTTTCTAATTACCTCCAAGGAAAGGCGCTGAACTGCAGTTATGACATGAGGTCATCTTCATTAGAAAGATATCAGCATGTCTAATTAAATACGGTCCCTTCTTTTAGAGACTTGTCATAGTTCAGAGAGAAAACCTTTCAGCTTTTCAGTGGTGCACTTTCCAATCTCATTCTCCATTGGGTCACCCCTGCCCCTTCTCCCTCCTTCCTTCCCTTGCTCCTGTCCCATACTGGTCTGCTCTGACATCATTCATTGTACAGAGGAGTTGAAGGGGCTGGGATGGCCTCCTGGAAGAGATAGGAGGAGTTAGGAGGGTAGTCAGGGTTTTCTTTCCTCACTGTGAGCCTTCTTTTTCTGATAGTGCCAGAGAAGAGGGAGCAGCCATTCCCAGAGCCAGTGTACCTGTATTAAAACCCAGCTTAACTTCTAAGTGATAGACACGGGTCAGAGAGAGAGAGAGAGAGAGAGAGAGAGAGAGAGAGAGAGAGAGAGAGAGAGAGAGAGAGAGAGAGAGAGAGAGAGAGAGATCTGTCTCTCTGACCTACGTAATGCAGAGTGGGCCATGCTGGTCTGTGAAAAGGAGGCTGGACTGGAGCAAAGGTTCAGGGAGGAAGTTTCCAGAAAACCCTATTGTTCCTCATCTTGCACAGAATGCCTTTCTGCCCAAATCAAGAGAAATGGTCTTTTCTGCTGGTTGTTGACGTCTGAGCTGTCAATAGTTAGGCAGCTTCTTCAGCTGGCCAGTGCTCCTCCTGTAGGACACTGTGACCCTCCTGGGCCTCTCTGAGGACTCCTAGTAGCCACCTGTGTTCTCTCTGTTCTTTCTGGCCAGCTTTCTCCAAGTGGGGCAGAATCCCTCTGTGCATCTCAAGTAGCTATGCTCCATGGCTTTATTGAAGCATGGGAGGAAGCCAGCCTGCCTCTCTTGGATCCTCTGATACTCCCTGCAGAGTCTTGGGGCAGGCTATATCTCTTGCTACCCTCCAGTCAAGGGCCTGCTTTCTTCCCCCCCTCCTACTTTTTACTTTTGCCTGTGGACTTGAATTAGAGACTTAACACATTTTGGCTGAAGCTGCATTTGGGGCATTTCACAACAACAGGGAAATCCTCACACTGCCTCACAGTCCTCCTTGAGGACTGGACTGCTTCAGAATGCAACAACTGGGTGTTGACTGCAATGG
Source organism: Mastomys coucha (assembly GCF_008632895.1). Taxonomy (NCBI): domain Eukaryota; kingdom Metazoa; phylum Chordata; class Mammalia; order Rodentia; family Muridae; genus Mastomys; species Mastomys coucha. The sequence goes on from NW_022196912.1 coordinate 40,922,144, forward strand.
ATCTATGGCAGAAATTGCCAGCTTTATGTTGGGTCTATGTATAGACTAGAATGCTCTCAGTTTGGCATTTTTAATTCACTCTCACTATGTAGCCCTCGCATGTCCTACATGGCTACATGGATCTTCATGGCTCTGCTTATACCAGGCCTCTCTTCTGTGCATTTTTTAAAAGAGAAGAATTAAAATTGAGATAAAATACACATAACAAAGTTTACTATTGTAACCATTTAGAAGTGCATGGTCTGTGGCTTTATGCTCCTTTTCCAAAGTTGTATTTTTTTTTTTTTAATATGCTTTGTCTCCCTTGGGATGCTACCTTCTCCCTACTTCACATCAAATGCATCTATATTTCTGGGTGCCTCACAGAGAACACTATTGCTCCCCAGTGTCCCCTCAGGGACACTTTGGAACTCTCAAACTGAATCTCTGGGTTCTGCCTCCAGCCCACTGCACTTTCTGTGATTTGGGACGAGTGTCTTCAGTTTCTGTCTGTAAAAATGCAAATCATGAGACTCCCCTTGGGGGAAGAGGAGAGAGTCAGAGAGTCAGACTGTCATGCCCAGAGAGTGGCTGGCTCTTATCCCCGGAAATGGGCCTCTTACTGTGACTGCCCTGGGGCCAGCCGAACAGCTGTGTTGGCCGAGCAGGAAGTGGTGAACAGGCTGGACCCTGTTCCAGCACGTTGGGGGGGAAAAAAAAGAAAGAAAAAAGAAAGTTCCATCAGAGAAACTGCACACTAGCTTAGGCCAAGGCTGATCACTAACCTCCTGTGTGGTACAATCGATCTGGACCAGCCACTTCCCCCTTGTTCCTTCCCTGTATGGGAAAGTCGGTGCAGGTGCACAGAACCACACAAAGCAGCTTGGGAGATAGCAGCCCAGGAAAAATAATTCCACCTGTAAACACCTGTGTTAACAAGCGCTGTATTTGTTCAGCTATTTTCTTTTTCAAACACTGTTTACACACACCTATTCTCTTACCTCGGTCAGGTGTGTCTTGCATGGCATCTGGGGACCCACTGGCAGGAGTCCAGGGTGCCTCGGAAATGCCTGTGTCCTCTGCCCAGCCATGTAGGGCTGGGACTGGCAAGCCCTCAGCTGGAGCTCCAGTGCTGCTGGGTCAGCCTCTTGGAATGTATTCAGGTCCCTAGGAGCTTGAGGTTTAGAGGCTTCATGTGACCAGAGGGGCCTCTGCCTGGGGCCTCTTAGGGGACAGTGACCCCAGCTGGATGAAAGAGTGCACCTGCTGGCCCAGGTCACTTTGCATTTTCACACCCCGAGGAAATCTGAATCCCTGGCCCACCCAACTACACCAATGGCTAGGTAGAGATGCCTGGGTTAGTGGGCAGGGAGTCAGTGGTTGTTTAGGTTAGCACTCTGGCATCCTACTGAGCCTTCTAGAGTTTTTCCTGACTCCCTTTGACTCCAGGAAAGGATCCTTCTAGCATCCTGACACTCAGGCTCAGGCCCAGGGTATCTTAAGGAATCAGACAGCGAATCAGACAGCCACTCATCGGTGAGAGTGAGACATTGTTATTCTGGATGTTTATTTACCACAAACCCTTTATCAAAACAGCCACACAGCTATAGAATGAGAGGCAGGGGTAAGAACCCTCTACCACTCCTGCCTATCACTGATGCACATCTGTCACCAAGGAGCCCACAACTGCATCTATCTCAACTTCCCCAAGTGTTTCTTCTGTCCCAGAATCCCCCTCAATGGTTGTCTCATTACCTGCCCTCTGGCCTGTGACAGTTTCTGAGACTTTCTTTGTTCTCCTGTATGACGCAACAGTTTGGGGGAGCACTGATCAGGTATTTTTTTTTCTTACAGTCGGAGTGGGAGAGAAGTCTTCTGTAGCCTGATGGGAGCACACACTGTCATGGTTACCTCGCTGTGGGAGCACACACCGTCTCGGTGACCTATCATTGTTGGTGTTGACCTCCGTCTCTTAGCTGAGCCTGTTCATCAGATTTCCCCAGAGTCCAGGGCTCCCTTGTAGCACAGTCCTCCCTCCATCTGTTTTTCAGAGGTCAAGTAATGCTAAGTTGGGGGTGGGGGTGGCCAGTCTCCACCCCTTGAAGGGAAGAGCAAACTCACCTAAAACATATAGACAGTCACATGGTCTCTGCTCCCTGTTATGTACTTATTCAATAATTTGTACCATGGTTCCTAGGTGTTTATTTGATATTCTGGGCTAGAATACAGTCCTCTCCCTAGGCATTGCTTTAACTGGGTTTGGGTCTTGCTGGTGTCTTGGTCCTTTCTCTTTCTGAGTACTTCCTCACTCAAGGGAAACACACTTTTGCTGAACACCTGTTCGGGCTTTTTATTTGCATTTTCAGTATCACCCATCCCTTTCCCAAACACTGCTCTCTTCCTCTCAGACCCACAGTCTTCACTCTTGTCCTAACAGTAGCATCACAAGGTACTGGAGGCGGGGAGGCAAGTATCCAAGTTTATACTTTGCTTCTGTCCCTTCCCAGCTGTGCATTCAAGAACAGCCTCTGATGTGTGTGTGTGTGTGTGTGTGTGTGTGTGTGTGTGTGTGTGTGTAGGTCAGAGGTCAACCATTAGCATCATTTCTCAGGAGCCATTACCTTGTTTTTTAAAACAGGGTCTCTTAACATTGCCTGGAACTCATCTAGTAGGCTATGCCGGGTGTCCAGGGAGCCCTAGGGATCCACCTGTTCCTGGTCCCGAGATTAAGTGACTGGGTAACTTTTTGATCTTTTGTGACCTGGATTGGACCAGATGGGCTTTGAAGCCTCCCTCTTTCCTGTGTCCCATGCAGGCCCAGGCACGGTTGCCCAGAGGGGTGAGCGAAGAACCTAGACAGCTGGGAAGGAGCCACAGGCTAGAATCAGCTTTGTAATTCTGCAAGTAGGAGAGATGTCATTCTCCCTAGGAGTGAGGGCTATACCCTGAAACTGACCTTTGGAGACAATGCCCTTTGCTGGGAGCTTAGGCTTTTTGCATAACCAGGCTGACTGAGCACAGGCTGGGTGCTGAGAAGCCAGGCTGACCTGATGGGGTGTTAACTCCCTTGTCTTTGTGGGTAGGCAAATCGGCACCTTTGCCCACTGCTATTAGACATCTGTCTCTCACATGCTCCTCCCCTCCCAGCAGGGGCACACGTCGACTCCTGTCACTAAGTGGGATTTAGGTTAGGGTGTGAGTTTAGTTTTCTGGTGTGAATTTTCCAGCTTGGTTACAGGTACTGAAACCAGAAGCCAGGGCCTGACTGTCGTGGAATGTGGCAGGGGGGCATATTGTCTCCTGTGGGAACTGTCATGGTCCCAGTCTCCTTCAGTGTGATGGGAGCCAGTTGCAGCAGAGCAGGAAGGGGCAGGTTCTGGAAGTGGTGTGAGGGGGCATGGCAAGGGAGCATACCTGGGTGTTCTGGTGGAGAGGCCTAGAGTGGGCCTGAACAGAGCAAGCGTGGGGTTCTGTCCTGGACAAAGAAGGTAAAAATCACTTAGTCCAGCTGAGATCCAGGTTAGGGAATATCAAGGCCTGGGCAGAAACAGAGGGTATCTCAGGATTCAGTCAGGCATGGATTGAGTAGAGGAAAAGGGGACTCAGATCATGAGCCCAAAGACAGATTCCTCCCAGGACAGTCAGGGAGGAGTCTGCTGTCCCGTAAACAGTAAGGGGTATGGACAGATGAAAGGGCATAGTCCTGGCCTCACTCTGTTTTAGGCAGTGTACACAATCATGGAGACCTAGACCCAGAGAAGTCTGTTGCCCTATGATAGGTCAACACTGCAAGGACCCAGTGAAAATGTCCGCCTGTTTGCTTTAGGATAGATAGCTGCGTAATGGGATACTCTGAGTATGTACAAAGGAGCTGGATAGTCAGTCTTATGTAGAAAATACTTGAAGGTCACACTGATGAGTGAATAAAGCCCAGCTCAGAAAGGGGAATCCACACATATTTTATATCCTAGTCATCTCTTTGGGGTGGGCCACTGTATGGCTACTTTTCTATTGCTGTGATAAAACACCATGAGGAAGACAACTTAGAGAAGAAAGGGTTTATTTGGGCTTAAGGTGCCAACCGGCTAAGAGTCGATCATGGCAGGCATGGCAGAAGCAGGAAGCCGAGAGCTTACATTTTTGAACCACGAACACAAAGCAGAGAGAATGGCCTAAAAATGGCCCACGTCTTCAAAGTCTCCAAGCCAGCCTCCAGTGAGGTACTTCCTCCAGCATAGCTACACTTCCTAAGCCTTCCCAAACAGCGCCACCAACTGGGAGACAAGTGTACAAACACACAACCTGTGGGGACAGTCTTACTCAAACCAGTGTAGTTAGCATGTAGGCTAACAGAAAACCTGATGAGCAGTGACTGACAGGAAACATAAAGGTTGGTTTTTCTTATGCAATATCGTCTGGAGGTAGGCAGTAGGCATAGTTTTGTGGTTTAACAAGGTCTTCCAAGGTTCAGGCGCGTCCGCCATCCATCCATGAAACATGTTTTTGTTTGTTTGTTTCTTCTTTGTATTATTCTGTTTTCTCTCATTTCATTTCCCCCTCATTGTCCTAAAATGGCTGCTGTAACCCAAAATCACACAATCACACCCAAGTATAAGGTAAGGGGCAGGCCTGGCTGGTCTCTCCTTCTCTATCCTGCTCCTTCCCCTTCTTCTTCCTTTCTGTCCCTCCTCCTCCCTCACCTGACAAGGAAACCAAAGTCTGGCATCTAGTCTCCCTAATATAGTATAAGGCATCGGCATGCCTCTTCGCCAAGATAGGCCCCATGGTGTAAGGAAAAGCCAGGAGAGCAAGAATGTGCCATCATAGCCTGGGGGTGGAGATTGTAAAAAGTGGCTCAGTTAGCCGGTGGTCAGCTTGTGGATGCAGAGGACTTGTTGGGAAGGAGACCTGGGGACTCTGGGTAGCAGTTGCCTAGGATGTGGGGCTCTGGGAAAAAACAGTGGCTGGTGTTTTTATTATATAACCTTTGTGGGCTGGTGTTCTTGTTACCATGTAGTTAATCTGATTCTTTCAATGACAAAAATGGAAAGTTGGTTAATTTAAAGAAAGGCAGACAGACAGACTTCACCGTGGCAAAATGGGGGGGGGGATGTATAACATCCAGGTTAAGGAAGTGTGCTCAGGAAAGAGTGTTTAGGGGATCCCGGGATCCTGTGCGTAGGGAGCACAGGTCTTGTGGCCAAGCTTGTAGGTGTGTGGGCAGCAAACTGGGACAATTTGGGGCAGGCACTGGTGTTGAGGGGACCTCTTCCTTGCTCTCTAGGCATACCAAGAGCCTGGGGCAGGGCTGAGCATGTGAACATGGCTTGTGGAGCCCATTGGGGGATGAATGGAGGAGAGGTGCAGCAGAGAGCTGGGGAGTCCGATGGGGGAAAGGAAAAAACTCTTAAACATGCTCACTGAGCACTTGCTGCCTTCATGATGCCTCATCTAGACAGTGGTGTTGAAATGAAGTCTTCAGGAAACCCCCATGTGTTCTGCTATTGAGGCTGACAGACTGACATAGGCTTCTAATTCTGCCAGCTGACCAGGCATGTGTCTCTGACGACACAGCGTGAAGCAGAAATGGGAAGATGATCTGAAATTAGCCTGAGTCAGATGACGGGGACGAAGTCAGAAGAGCAGAGAGATATGTAATTGTGCTTTCCTTTTCCCTGCTCCAAGGGTGATCTCACTATGTACAGTGGGGGGGGGGGGGTTGCAGAGAGGCCTGTGGGCCCCCGCAAACCTGGATAGTGTTCAGAGAGGTTCTGGTTCTTTACTTGTCCTGGTCAGCACTGTTTCTGCCTCTTCCCTGACTCAGCAAATGACCTACAGTGACCCCGAGGAGGGAAATGTCTTGGCTAGACTTGAGGACTTGTTCTATGGATCAGGGACAGAAGTCTCTGGCCTTGTTCTGTCATTGAAGTTATGTTGCATGCTTTTGGAGAGGGAGAGTGGCACCCCAGCTTTTTGTCAACCAAAGCTGGGATACACTTTAGCTTAAGACCTTCCTCAACAGAGATCAACCTGTTGATGAGTCTATTGTGTGGAAGAGGCACCCCAGCACAGCCTAGCTCTCAGGGTTCACTGATGAGAAGCCAGTGAAGGAGAGAATCAGCAGCCCCTGCGATGAGTAAGACGTAGTGGTAGAATCTAGGCAAGAGTTTGAATAAAGAGACACATAGGTTTTTCATGTAACAAATTGTCTGGATCTGATGATGACCTTAGAGTCGATATAGCAGGCAGAGCTCATTGTGGAAGCAAAAGAAACCACTCCAGGTTTATGTTAGTCAGCAAAGTCTCCACTGCAGGGAATTTATTTATAAAATCAATAGAAGGATTGAAGGAGAAGGATCCAGGCTGGGCCTTGGAAACTGCTTTCACTGGAAGGGTCTAAGTCTCATCACAGGGAGAACTGCTCCTAAATCCTCCAGCCTAGGGCAGGGGTGGAGAAGGGGTTGAAATTGAATCCTCATCTCTAGAGAACTGATATCTGTGCTACCATTCAGACCTGGAGGATGAATGAGTACCATCACATAGTGGCAGCCACTGGTAGGCATTCTAGACAGAGAACAGCCACCTGATCACTGCCTTATATAGACAGTTATTTTGTGAAAGCTAATTATTATCCAAAACCTTTCCTGAAAGGAAGCTTGGACTATACCTTCCAACTCCCCTATCACATAAGGAAGAATACAAGTGGGCTATTCCAGAGAACCCAGCACATGGGGCAGCAGCTGCCTGGCCGTTAAAGTAGACTTGCCCAAGAGAAGTCCTTCAAGAGAAGTTTGACTCAAGGACACATTCTCCTTTGGGTAGGCCCACGATGGAAAGTGACCATGTTCCTCAGTTTCAGACTTGACACTGGAAGCTTTTAGCCCCAGCTCTATATCCCTCAGATAAGTGGCTTTGAAAAGTTCCGGTTGCCCAATTGTGGGATAAGGACGTGTGATAAGCCAGAGGGGGCTCTCCGGCTACGGGCAACCTAGGAGGGTCTAAGGTCTCAGAAGCACTTCTCCAGAGGAGTAGCTCTTTGTTCCTGGATTTGCTAGGCCTCAAGAACCCTTCACTGGGCACTTTCTCTGAGAGTTCATAAGGATCAAAGGAGCAAGGAGGAGGGGAGACATGGGGGGGGGGAGCTTGGTGACCACAAGTGTAAGCGGGGAGGTGCTGCACAAACAGCTGTGTCCAGTGTACCTGCCCCAAAGCTCTTGTCATAGATGTTTCTGTTAGGATGGGGCACTGAGACCCAGCCTATTGCCTTGACTACCCTCAGGTATGACCAGTCTTTTAGGAGAACACAGAGAGGGCAAGCACTCGCAATGAGCCTGGAATTTCACTGAAACACCATCTGAGCTCCAGTGGCTCCTTCCTAGCCTTGGTGTCCTGTCTGTGGCAGTGGGGATGGAGTGCCGCTACAGGTATTTGCTCAGTGATCATTCACAGAGCATTTCCTTTGCACTGGCTTTTTGGTTAGCATTAATAAACAGGGGCTGGGAAGATGGCTCAGGCAGTAACGTGCCTGTCAGACAAGCATAAGGATCGATGTTCTGATCCCCAGTGTTCCATAAAAAGCTGGGGGTGTGGCCCTCTGTAATCCCAGCACCAGAGAGGCAGCAGCGAGCTAAGAGGATCACTGGGGTATGCTGGCCAGTCACTCGAGGCAATTGTGAACAAAAGGTTTGGTGACAAGACTGTCTCAAAAATAATGTGGAGAGCAATAGAGAAGATATTTGATATCAACTTCTATTCTACACACACACATACACACACACACACACACAGATACACATACACACACATGCATACACACACTTACACATAGAGGTACACACAGACATAGACATACAGACACACATATCCTTACACAGATACATCAGACACACACACACACACATGCACATACACATAGCACACACACACACCACACACAGATACATATATAAACACATACAGACACACACATACATACACACACCACAAACACAGACATATATACACAGCATACACACATACATAGCACATACACACAGGCATACACACACCACACATACATACATACACACATCACATACATACCACACACACAGACACATATATAGACACATACCTACATACACACACTATAACACAGACACACACATACACACCACATACACATATGCATGCAGACACAGACACACACACAGATACAGACACAGATACACACACACACACACACACACACACACACACACACACACACCCTAACGAGAGACCCCAGATAAAAACAGGATCCAGTGCTCTGGCCCTGCAGTCATCACTAGGACATATCTACCTGGGGCTCTCCAGGTCCTACACAGGACTTCCTGGTAGGAAGAGAAGGCAAGGGTGGGGCAGGGCAGGTGGAGGATGGGATGGTTCTGCCTGGTTACCCATGACTGCAGCGGAATGTGGTGAATGGTTAACTACAGATACCACTTCTGCCCCCAGAACAAAAACCTGTGCTTGTCAGCATTTCCCCTTTCCGTGCTGTGAATGCTTGCCCATGCTGACTAAAGCTCTTCATGGGGGCCTTGTGTGGCAGGCGGGTCTGCTCCTCACACTGGGCATTAGCAGTACAAAGGGGCAGGCTCTAGGACGCCATTGATGTGGTCTAACTGGCCCCAGGGCAAGGGGCTGCACTGTGGAGACAGGGTCACTGCCCCAACCCCCCCACCCCACCCCACCCCAACCCACCGCCCTTCCCAGGTAGGAGGGTCCTATGGACTGTCTGTGTTCAAATGGCTTCATGTATATTTTAGCAGGGGGTCACTAAGGCCTTGCCACCCAGTCCCAGGGACTTCAGAGTCCTGTCTAGGGTCACACAACTGGCAACTAACCCCATTCCCCCACTCCTGGTTCTTGTGTCCCCTTATGACCTATTTCCTCAGAGGCAAGTCCTATCTGGAAAGGTCTGTCGCAGGGCAGGATGATGACACATTTAGCTACTTATGCTGGGAGCAGATACTAGCATGCTTAGAAGTCAATGAACACATATGCTCTTTGGTGAGCTCTGAACAACCAGCTTCCTCCGAGTCTTTGACAGCAGCCTTGTTTGTGCTTACCGTCCTGCCTCCCAGTCACATGTCTGACGTGAGTCCAGTGCAGATGAAAGAACACAGGGATAAATACCTCCCAGCACCCAGTGTAAAGGACTCCAGCATCCTTTTTACTGTAGGCAGTTTCTAATTCCCATTTGTGAGCTTCGTGGTCCATTGCATGCTTGAACAACCACTGTCCTGATTGTTCCCAAGGGGTGTCCACTACCTGGAAGAAGATTGTGAAGGGGGGTCAGAACTCAAGTGAACTTGAAATTCCAGCCCGGACATCATGAAGAACTCAAGTGAACTTGAAATTACAAGCTCCGGACATCATGAAGACAGTTCTCCCACCGAGCCTCAGCTCTAACCTGCCGCAGTGGGATGAACTGTATCTAAGGGTGTTTGCTCAGGTGAGCATTTATTGAGCATTTATCGAGAATTAGATGATGTTAACAAGCAGGAATAACCAGGCCGTGAGCCTGAGAGAACTTCAAGTCTTTGGGGTTGGGGGAGGTGGGGGAGAATGACCATTAAAGGTTGATGCCCAAGCGTGACGGGGCAGAGAGATGTGGGGGCAGAAGTTGGTCAGAATCCGTGGGAAAAGGCCCCAGAGGCTTTCTGCAGGCCAGGTGGCCAGGTGCAGTGCCTGCGTGTGGGCGGACAGGTGTTCGGCTGATGTCCCAGGGAGAGAGACATGAAGAAGCCTGCTGGCTCAGGGTCTTCTGGAATGCTGTGTGTAGGTCGGGGTGATGAGGGGGAGGATGCCGCAGCAGTAGACTATCCCTGGGGTAAGCGGACTCACAGGGTTTAGTGGGCTCATGAACTCGCTCTCTCTGCAGAGTCATGTTTGTGGCTCAAGGTAATGAGCTCATGCTGTCTTCATGAAGCCCTGGGAAGCAGTTCTAGTCTTAGTGACCCAGGGCACGCGTGATCCTATAAGCTGCAGAGCATCCAGCTTTCGAAGGGCCGCCATAAAGGACGTTAGGTGGCCTGCTCTGAGCCTGAGGCACCTGGGAAGGCTCTGTTCCCTCCTCCTGTCCTTCCTTTTTGCCATATCTGAGGAACTTGGCTGAAAAACTACCAGCCACAGTCCTGAATGAGTCCTTTCTTCCCATGGAGACACCTGCATGGAGGCTGGGGGCCCAGGAAGCCAGTGACAGCAGGTGTAGCTACTTGTTCTCAAGTGTTTCCTCTGATAACATTTCACAGAGATCGGCTTTGCTGGATGCCCCGGTCTCCTGGGGGGCCTGCGGGTGCCCTGAAGGAAGGGAAGGAAGGGAAGGGGGTAGGGGGAAGAGGGAGACTTAGGGCAAGGGAGCCAGGAGTG
>NW_022196912.1:40932725-40946222 GCF_008632895.1 Mastomys coucha
GAGGAGGAGGAGGAGGAGGAGAAAGCAGTGGCAGCTGTGGCAATAGTCTTTCTCAGACCTGGGTGGGCCTAAGCACCCTGCTCATGGATGCATCCCAAGTCCAGCTTCCCTTGGATGGCCCTTTCTGTAGCATGACGCAGGGAATGAGATACTGTCAGAACAAGGGCTTATTTAAAAGAGAAGACGAAGCTCTTCAGCCTGTCCTTGATTTTACAGCATGCAGATCAATACCCCTAAAACCCACTGGGGCTGCAGACTGTATGTGGAGAGGAAATCAGTGTGGTCCGGGTCTTGCCTCCTCTTTGCCTCCTCTTTCTCCTTTTATTTCTCTCTGTCTCTGTCCGTCTGTCTTTCATCCTCTGTGGGCTTTGCTGATGTCAGGGTGAAGGGGAGAAACAACATTTCACTAGGAGCTGAGTCACCATGCTGGATTTTTTTTTCCCCTTCAGCTGTGTACCTGATTCATAATACCTGTTCCAAAGGTGGGAAAATGTAATAGGAAAATGACTATTTTTAAGCATTCATCACACCAACCTTTCTAGTTCCTAGGATAAACATCAACTGCTTTCCTGGGCTCAAAGGCAGATAGGTACTCCATAGACTGGACTTATAGTGTGTCTGTTTGCCTATAAAATGGGGATAATACTACCTATCTCCTGGAGCGAAGGGCTTAATGAGACAATGTGCTTTCTACATGAGCAGAAGTTACTCCCCGGGAGAAGTCAATATGCTCTTTTGCCCATAGACCTTACTGTTCCCGGACCAGTACTTGGGAGCAGGGTGAACTCTCCTTCTGTGCTAAACACAGGTGTGTTTATCAGTTTAAAAATCCACCTTTGGCTGGCTACTGGAGGAATAAACTGAAACTTGTACGTAAGTCATCAGCCCCCGGGGAAACTTGGCAAACTCGTGCTCAGTGAGTACACACTTGCCAAGCTCCCCATATTAGCCCTGCTTCAGCAACTATCAAGGGAGTAGCCACACTGCTCTGTTTGGAGGACCTCTGTCCTGGAGAGGAGGTATAAGAAGTGGTCCCCAGTGAACCAGAGCTGGGGACAGGGATGGGGCTCCCAACTCAGCCAGGGAAGATCTGGGAACCAATAGTCTCTTAATGAACACCGAGAGGTCCCCCAATGCGCAATGGAGTTAGAGGGATCAGGAGTGTTTATAGGTAAGCTCAGGATGGGGACATTCTCTCAGGATGGGTCCTGAAGAATATGCTAACATCCCAAGGAAGAAACACATTGATGTGTCTGATATAAATAGCCGTGTCTGTCACCCAAGTGCCAGACATTGTGCGCATTGCTGTGTGATCTCTCTTCAGGACTTCCTCACAGCTCGTCTCTGGTGTAGAGATGGGAATGAGATGTTGCCCAAGGCTTTGCAGTTAAGCCTGGGGTGGGGGTGGGGGTCAGAGCAGACATCTGCCTGGCCTGAAGTTGGCTCTGCCTTGCTGGCATCTGCTGTTCCTGCTCTGGGGAAACCCCTATGGCTTACACCAGTGATGAGGGAACACCCTGGGTTCTTTGGTCTCTCTGTGACCACATTCATGCAGTTCCCAGTCTCGGCCATCTCTCCTCCACCAGGCCCCTTTCTGGTTTGCCCACTGCCCCTTCTTGGTCCAGACCTTGCCCCCTTCTCTCCTGATCTTCTCAGAAGCTTTCTGGTTCGTTCCCTTTAAAGTCCATGCTCTGGCTGCCAGCGGTACCTCTAGAATCATGGTGTTCTTAGGACACATCCCTCACCGAGATGACACACAGAAGGCCCTGCCTGTCTCTCTGGCCTCCTCTGGCAAGACCCTGAACTTTTGCCCCAGTCTCCAGGATGGCAGGGCTCTCCATGGGTCACTGCTCAAACTGGAGCTAGTTCCTACCACCCTGTCATCTGCATACACCTTGCCCCATCTCTCTCTGTTTTGCCCAGCCAACTCTTGCTCTTATCCTTGGCTCTAGGACGTTCGTTCCCCAGGATGCTTTCTTCCCAAACCCTACAACAATGGTCTCTCTGCATCCCCCATCTCACTTCCCTTTTTGCTTTGAGCCTCTCACTGTGCTGAGATTTCCTCGCCAGCTAAGCTAGGTCTTTTTTCATCACTGTCTATCACGGGCTTCACACTGGGAGTGTGTTGTTGGAATGAGAAACGACATTGATTAAGATCAAATTCCAATCCTGCCACTTAGCAGCCAGGCATCACTGCCACCCCTTCCTACTTCAGTTTTCACTGTAGAAAATGGGGATCATCCGCCCACCCCCTGGAGTTGCTGTGATCAACCAAACACTTGTACCCGAGGGCCATTTGCAGCCTGACCTGGAGCTGGTGCTCTCCAAACTGGTGACTGAGTCCCAGGGGCATGAAAACAGGGCATGGGGAGAGAGAACATGACACTTAAGCATTTGTAAGTATCCAGCTCAAACCCAAGCTCTGGCTTGAGGTCTGTGTTGTTTTCTGCTTGTGTTAGGAAGGTCAGCATGATCCAGCCCACATGTGAGGTGTGTTGAATTCCCCTATCCAGATTCCCATGTTGAAATTCTAACACCTGGCATGACTGTATTTGGAGACTTAGCCCCCAAAGAAGTGATTAAAATTCAATGGGGCTAGAAAGGGGTTCCGAGGGTCAAGTGAGCATTGTGGCTCTATAAGAAGAGGGCAGAGTGCTCCTTTCCTCCCACCTCATCTCTGTCCCACATGAGCACTCTGTAAGGTTAATGAGAAGTGGGCATCTGTATGACAGGGAGAATATCCTTGACACATGCTGATCACCAGAATCTTGGTCTTAGATTCTAGCCTCCAAAGTCCAAGCAGTAATGTGTGCCACTAGACACACATTAGTGTCTGTAGTACTGTGCTAGGCAGCTTCACTCAGTGGCAGATGGGGGAGTATTTGGTTCCAGGTCCCGTTTGGTTTCCTTCCTTGGAAACTCAAAGGTTAGGTGCACATAGCTAAAGACCATCTGTCACTCTGAGCTACCTGGGTCCTACCTGCATGAGTCCTTCTTATTAGAACCTGCCCAGGTGGAGAGAGATGACTTCACTCCCACATCTGCAATGGGTTCCCAGTGGCTAGGCCAAGATAGACATCTAAAAACAGTCCCTCTGTGGGTGGGACACAGCCACTGGCAGACATGTGACCCAACTCATTGTTGAGATTTTTTTTTTTCTCCCCCTGGAGGACTCTTCTGGCTGCACCTGCCTGAGAAGAAAGCTGGGCTTTCCTGCTGTCTTTGCTGATCAGCTCCATTTCTGACAGGAATAAGAGGCAAAGGGAAGGGACATGTGACCTTCACAAAGGCAGCTGCCTTGGTGGCAAACCTCAGAGGCCACGTTGTCTCCTGCACACACGGTGGTGGTCCCCAGCAGCCCAGAAACAAAGAACCAGAGGTGCTAATGTCCCATGCTTGGTGAAGTCTTAGGGCCTGGATTCTTTCTCAATACGAAGGAAAAGGCCGGATGAACAGGTGGAGGGCCCAGCGCCTGCCTAACTCAAGTCCAGCCTCAGATGCTTGAGGGAAAGAGAAGGAGGCAAGGAGCAGAAGGGACAGGTTGGTTGGCCAATCTCCCTTTGCTGGATGGCATTTATTTAGGCTGTGACAATTTGGGCTTTTCCCTCACTGACGTACAAATCCTATCCCTTCCAGGGGAATGCGCTCCGAATGAGAGAAACTGCTTTGTGGCGGGTTTCTCCATCTGTGGATGCTATCAGGGTTGTGGTCATTCCCTGAATGAATTGGTGGGGGTGGGGGGAGGTTTGGGGTTTTCTGGGTTTCCAGCATCTGGCTGAAGGGGAAGTTGGCTTGATGTCAGGGATACTGGTAGAGCAGGAAGGAGACCCAGTTTTGTTGGGAACTTTTCCTGGCACATTCAGTGTCACCTCTTTTCCCTTTGATGTGAGACCAGCTAAAGTGAGTGAACTTTCCAGGAATTCATTTTCTCAGAGATGGAGACACTAGAAAGATCACTAGAGAAAGGAACCCTGCAGGGCCGGCCTGGGGCTCAGGATACCAGGCTGTTTCTTGAAGACTTTTTGTTCAGTCTTCTTGTGGCTAAGGACAGCGGGGAGTGATGTGGGAGGGTCTCCAGCTGAATGTCACTTTCTTGTCCTTGAAGACTGTGGCTCTCAAAAAAAAAAAAAAAAAAAAAAAAAAAAAAAAAAAAAAAAAAGACTGTGGCTCTCCTCCCAGACTCACCCTCTCATTTCCCACCCTTTGTCACCCTGCCATGTCCCTGGCAAGTCTGCCTGCTCACCAGGAGTGACAAGGACAGTGACACAGATACATTCCAGGCCTAAATGTGGCTCCCATCTCACAAAGAGACAATCCCTGAGTTTCTTCACATCTTTAAGTTTTTCCCCCAGCTGTAGACAACAGAGACAAAGATGTCTGTGTAATGCACTGGGAAGATAATGCCAGACAGACATGCTCAGAAGTGAAGGTACCTGGGCCTGTTTGTGTCCTAGGACTACTGTTAAACCAAGTGCCACTAGACCCTAGAAATCTGAAGTCCAGGTGTGGGTAGGCTGCTCTTTCAGGAAGGGAGTGCTCCAGTGCTCCATTCTGGCAGCTAGGGGTGTTCTTGGCTTGTAACTGGGCCCCTCCAGTTTACTCCTCTCGTGGGGTCTCCTACAATCTCTTCAACACTGTCTTCCCACTAAATGTCTCTGAGTCTAAATGTTTCTCTCCCTCTATTCTTTCTGTGCTTGTGTGTGTGTTCGTGTGTGTTGCACACGTATGCATGTATGTGTGGAGGCCAGTTGTCTTGGCTGTTCCTTAAGAACTATCACCTTGTTTTCTTAAGATAGGATCTCTCATCGGCCTGGCTCTGCCCAAGTAGGGTAGGCCGTCTGGCTAGTGAGCCCCAGAGATCTGACTGTCTACACTTTCCCAATGCTGGCATTTATAAGCATGTGGCACCACCCCTGGTGTTTAAAACATATTTCTGGAGGCTTTGAACTCACGTCCTCATGCCTGCGAATGCTTTGCTGACTGAGCTAGCCACTCAGCCTCACACTTCCCCCTTTTAAAAGAACATCAGTTACATACTACTTACCTCACTCCCAAGTAAGGTTGTACTCTAAAGTAGTGGAGGTAGAATATTAGTGTACCATCATTGGGAAGGGCACAATTCAACTCCTAAAAGACTGAAAGGAAGATAATAAAAGACATATTCCTCAGCTTGGGGAACTCCATCTTCCCCTTCCCTGGGCATCCAGGAGTAGTGTGGCTTACATCCGTGTTGTCCAGCTAAGGTTAAAGTTGCTGTAGTGTTGACTGACATGGGGACCTCTAATCCTATATGTGTCCACAGGGATATGTTCTCAGTGTACGGGGGAGATGGCTGTCACCTTAGGGGTCAACTGGAGACCCCCCTTGACAGTGTCTCTGAGGTCAGGGTGACTTAGCCGATGGAATGTTGAGTGTGCAGAAAGAAAATCCTTTAAGAGCCTGAGCTGATTTCCTGGTCCTGTGTGGTATAAAAAGTGCTTTATCATATGAATTCATTGCATGGATGAAACAGAATACGTACTACTGATGCCTGGCTTAATTCCTAGAGCTATGATATTCATGCCTGGTGGTCAGGGTCCACATCAAACTGGTCACTGGTTAGCCTATTTCCTAAGTTCAGAGAGAAGGTAGACGATATTATTTGGAGGAGGTCAGGTCGAGCCTTGACACTGGGATGGTTCACATTGGTGTGACCTGTTGGAAGGTTCTGGGCGCTCCAGTCTGAGGTCCAGATGGGATGCTGGGCTCAGCAAGCTCATGGGCCATGACGGGGGCTCCTTCAGAGTAGCTCAGATTTCTTGGGTTGAGCATTTTCTCATAAGGAGAGCTGCTTGGTTGGCAAGGATGGGAAAACTCCAATACAGAAAGCCAGCTGGTGGGGCTGAGATGAGGGGCGGGAGGCAATGGTGGCCTTTAGCAGTGAAGGGTGGCTTATGCTTGCAGGGAAAGAGGTTGTGGGTGATGGTGGGCTGAGGACTGGAGATAGTGGAAGTTCTACCATGCCTGACGCCTGTGGAATGCCCTGCCAGTCACCAGGAGAGGGAGACAGGGTGGTGTGGAAGCAAAGCCCAGGAAGGGATAGTACATTTCCCTGGTAGGAACCTCCTCCAGCCAGTTCTGTAGGGAGTGCATCTCTTGGAGCACTGACCCCGATTGCCCTCCTCATTTGAAGCTTGTTTAGAATCCAGTGGAATCTCCTCCTCCACATTTGGTGATAATGCCCAGCCTTGGAGTTATAGAGACCTGAAGTCTGTTACTAGCCCTGTGACCCCAGATAACTCCTTCCATCACTAGATCCTCTGGAGCATAGAGCATAGAGAGGACCTCTGAGGTGCACGTAGCGTGGGGAAGCATGGCTCCAGGAGAAACAGTGCTGCTGAAGGATAAAGGCTCAGGTGGCAACTCTAGCTTCCCTTAAGGGAGCCGACTCGGAGGGATTTCCACATCCTTTGGCACCACACTAGAGACAACTAAATTCCTGTTTACACGCCAACCTAAACCCTCTTATTCTCCCTCCGCCACCACCTTAAGAGACATATATTTATGCTTTCGGTTTTAGCTTCTCTTATGTTTAAAAGCATCAAGACGCTTCCAGGGCGGTTATGCTAATGCACAGAAGGAGTCTAACAATTGCATGGGCTGTACTAACTAGCTATTTGAGCTGCATTGTACAAATAAGATGTTATCTTAAACAAGCTCCTGATATAACTCAATAATCACTATAATGCTTTTTGGTGAAATTGTGGTGTTATTACTGAATTTAGTCCTTGAGATGCAAATGCTGAACTTTGGAGCACACCCCGATGGAGTCAAGTTGCTAAATTTTGGGAGGCTGGGGTAGGGCTGGCATAGTGTAGGAGGCCTTGGGAACCTAGCATCCATAGAGGAAGTGAACAACGGAGGGATAGCATTTGCTTGAGCTAGAATCCACAAGGTCAGAGACTTTTCAATATGAAGAGAAGGCTGTGTAACATTGTGAACCTTGAATGCTACTGGGCCAGGAGAGAACTGGAGCTATCCTAGCCTGGATCACATAGTAGAATGACAGCCAGGAAGGCTTGCAGCCAGCTCCCATGCCCTCCAGAGCATAGCTCCTCCTCACCCTCACTGGGGGAAGGGTGATGGAAACGTTTGGGGCAGCTAGATTTTATATTGGTTGCTCATGGATAAAACAAGTAATGGGCTCCCCAAGGAGATGCCCTAGGCTTGATGGTCTGAGTTCAGTCACTCTATCTCTATGGTAGAAGGACAGACTGACTCTACAGGTTGTCCTCTGGCCTCCACACACTCTCTCTGACATTTGCAAAGCTTCGTCTCCAACACATATGTACAAGTCAATAACTTTTGTTCTTTTGTTTTTTTGAAACAGTGTCTCTTACTGGCTGTTCTAGAACTTACTATGTAGACGGGATTAGCTTTGAACTCACAGAGATCCATCTGTCTCTGCCTCCCAAGTGCTGGGATCAAAGGTGTGTGCCCTCAAACCCAGCCTATCATAATTTTTTTTTTATTATTTTTAAAAATAGGATACCAAGGTACACATATTTAATGTTATTATTATTTCCTTATTTATCATATAAATCATACTATGATATGTCTTATATACTTCTATGTACACTTAAAAACACAGCAACCTCATCAATCCCTCTCTCTTTTTTTTTTTTTTAGTATAAGACCAGGGAATGAGCAATGTGGTCGAATGTCAGTAACTAGGTAAGTGGGATAGACTATCCAGCCAAACAGTTACCAAGTCATTTGAAGGTTAATGCCAACCATGAGATCGCTACATTAGCAAAGGCCACCACATTTCATGCCAGAGAAAAGCAAGTGTTTCTAGAAAGTGGCCTAGATCTGGACTCAAGATACACAGTGAGGACATCGAAACAGCTCAGTCTCTGAATGAGAGGAGGTGCTAGCTGAGACCAGGGACTACTCAGGCACATTTGCTTGTTACCTGTGGAATGTCAAGTGCCTCCACAGAGCAGACTGGGGTGTATGCAGGATGCTATGGCCATGAGACATAAATATTCTAAGTGAACATTGAAGGCGATGAGGAGAATCTGCCTGCTAAAGGCCTCGCAGGCCTCACCTGCGTATCCTGTCCAATAGAATAGACAGAGGAAACCGAGACACATGCTAGAAGCTCATTCTTAGACAGACCTTCTCCCCTAAGCTTCACATAAACAATTGGTAGCCTCTCATACCAGCCAGTGCAATGCCTGCCTCATACTGAACTCAGTAATCTCACTGTTGGGCCTTTTTACCTTATGATCTCTCATTGTCAACCAAAGAGCTCGTGCTTGGTCCCCAGCCCACTGGCTAATACTCAGAGGTCCTACTCGTGTTTCTGAATGCCCTGTGTTCTTCCTTCTGTACCACACTGCCTCCGAGGAGTAACCCATCACCTCTCTGATTTCCAGGAGAGCAACAAGGGAACACAAAGGGAAGTTTCCAAGCCACATGAAATAACACCAACTGGAACTTCTGGTGCCTCTGTCTTCTAGAATTCCCATATGTCCCTTCCTTGGTAAGTGGCACACGTACACAAGATTGAACACTGTCTCTAAGGCCTCTGGGTACTCTGTGGTCTTGAACTCTCTAGAACTGAAGACTACTTTCTACTAGAGGGCTTGCTCAGTTCAGTCTAAGGTGGCCTTGTGTCAGAGGACTTGCTTTGCTAGCTCAGAGCTATCTGTGATTCAATTACATTATAACAAGCTTCTAAAGCACACAGGAAGTCATCTGGTGTCCATATCAGTTAGATTCCTGTTACTACTTTTATGTGACTGGGCCTACTATCCCAACTGTACCCCCATGGTGCATACCAACACAGACATCCAAGATGAAGCTTGGCGAGCTTGGGGCTAACTTTCCTACTTTACAGATGAGAAGAGTCAGACTTTCAGGGGTTAAAAGAATGACCAGAAGCCACAGAGATGGCCAATATGTCACACCTATGAACTTCTCATCTCGAAATGCAATGTTTTCCTGCACAGCAGCCAACTGAGTTGTCCCCAGGTTGGAATATGTTGCCGAGAGCTATCTGTGGTTTCCAGGGTCATGGGAGAGGCAAGCTGTAGGTCAGCATGTCTTCTAATACCAGGTTGTTTTAAAACCCAGGAAAGATCCCTGACTTTCTGTCTCCCTTGATCATCTAAGGGACCTGAGTCATGTCCCCACCCCTACACACACACACACACACACACACACACACACACACACACACACACACACACACTTCAAACCACAAGCTGGAGTTCTAACCACAGAGTGTGACTCTGTTTGGAGGTATCAGACCAAGAGCCTTAAAGAGATTCTATCAAAGTGAGATCATCAAGGCTGACTTTGGTCCTAATATGAAGAGATTAGGATTTAGGCTCACTGGAAGGGTGTAAGCTCATGAGGACAAGGCAGAGTCAGGGAGAGAGGATCCAGGAGGAAGCTTGCTTTTGGACTACCAGTACATAAACCCTCTAATGTAGGTCTTTTTTATGGGGGTTGAAGCAGACAAATAGAGATGAGATAATTTTGTCATCGGGATTCCACTGATATGATGCCAAACACTGGTGAGCACAGATTCCACTGTTGGTCACTGTGGTCTTGTCCCCATAGCTCACCATTGGCTGCAAGCTTAACAGATGGCATTGGAGTTGACCTCTGTCCACTTGGGAGATACACGTTGGTCCTTTCCATTCTAGGGGCCACTCTCCTCTCAAATGCCTTCTGGGGGGGGGTGGCTTCTCCATTCATGGCCCTCTTATTCTGGCAGGTTCTGTCTGATGAGCAGGCAAGCTCAGCAGGATGGAAGGTATAGTAGGTTATAAAGTTATGCTGAAAGAAGAGGAGAGAAGTTGGTGAGATGGAGTGGGAATGGGTGTCATCTCCATTCTGTCACAGGATGGCAGGAGCATGACAGTCTTCTAGGCCAGGTGAATGTGAGGCTAGCCAAGAACCAGACTCCAGCCCCAGGTGAAGCTGGGGCTAGACCCTCACCTTCTGGTATTTGTCAGGTTGCTCTCATTTAGGAGACATACAAGATATACACATCTTCAGATTCTGATGTTTCTAACACGAGGCATGGCCTTCATGGCAATGACAACTCTTTCTTCGCTGCCTGAGGCACTATTCAACTAATGAATGGCTGACACCATCTATCATGTGATAGACACTGTGAGGGTCAGGGGAAAAGCTCACACTTACCTCAGCCATCTGATAATATCCTTGTCACTGGCATGGCTTACCCCTGGCTTTCTTTTTGGTCATCCTGTGAGCTAAGCAAGCTAGAAGTAGGGCTAGGGCAGGGCTCCCTTCTCATGGAAGTGCAGCCTTGTCAGGCTTGGCATTTGCTTCCAGAGCTGAGTGCCTCAGCCAGCATCATAGGCAGCTTCCTTACAGGTCCTGTCAGTGAAGGGCTGTTCTGGGTCTTTCTCTGGGGGAGATACAGCTCTGCGTAGGCCATGTGCTGTCTCTTGATAAGCTCTTGGGCATCATTTTAGCATCTATTGAACATGCAGAGTCACCTTTACAGGGTGGGAGATGGACTTGGTGACATTTGTTGAATGGAAGCAGACAAAACTTCACAATGGCTCCAAGTGACATGGGTTCAATACCTAGCAGCACATAATGACTTTCAGTGATTTAATACCGACTGTGTATGTCATGTGCATGGGGCTTAGGGACTGGTGTGCCCTAGGGTCACATAACCAGAAAGGAGCTGAGCTGGGGCCCACAATCATGTCTGTCCTAGAACTAGGATGAGCCCTCATACATGGCACGGAGACATTTACTTAGTATTATGGCCTATAGGTCCTGGGCTATGTGCTAGAGACTTCAAGAAGCTCCCACAGTCTGGCATCAAATGTCCCCCCAGAACCATGGATGTATGGAACTGGTGGGACACCCAGGTGGGAAGTATACCTTAGAAAAATTGAAGTATATGTTTTAGTTAAACAAACCAAACCAAATCAATCCTGCACTGTTCACTCCTGAAAAGCTCAAAATGTAAAAGGTCAGAGGCCACTAGGAAAGCCGTCACTCTAACTTTTCCTGCAGAAGTCAGCTCCTGGTACTTGCCAATGTAAGTTCTGTTCTGTTTCCCCTACACATCAGTTTTCCTGAAAAGTTGTAATTATCCATTGATTGTAGGTTCAGCAGACAAAACCTTGGTTGTTCTCATTTTCCATTTTCTTCCTGATATCTGTACAGTTCCCATGCAGCTGCGCGCAAGCGGGACTAGTAGAAGAAAACAAAACACCCAGCGTGGTGTGCTCCTGTCCTCATTTAGAGTTTAGTGCACAGCTCCACGTTCCCACCCTCTTTGTCTAGCATCTTTTAAGTGTGTGCCACACTGTCTCCTTTGGGTGGCGATTTATGTGTCTCTCAGGATTTCAGGATGTAGCCTGTACTCAATTAATAATAAAGCAATGGACATCTTTGTGCATAATGGTTTCTCTTACATCCTGGGATGTGTCACTTGGGTGACTTCCTGGAAGGTACTTAAGGAGTCAAAGGGTAGGATATAGTCATTTCAAATGCTCCAGTGGGGTATGGCTATACATACTTCTCCCAAGCATGTGGAGACTTCTTCCATCAGGAGGTTAAGTGGCTCAAGCAGGTCTGTAACCAAGGTCTGGCCTAGGCCTGGCTTTGTCACCTCCTCCCAGGTAACCTTGGGCAGGTGACTTAATTTCCATGGGCCTCATTTTCTTCATGGAAAATGGGTAGGCTAGCAGTAGCTCACAGAAATGTGGTGAGACTCAAGTGAGAGGGGATGGTGATGGGCTTCATGGGGAAGATATATGCATTCTCTGATTAAAGGGCTGGCTGTCAGGCAGATGTCAAGCCTGCAGTACAGCAGGACCCTATGGCCCATATGCGTAAGATGCAGGACAGGTGTGCAGGACTCAGGAATGCTGGTGTGTAGCACCCATGGCGACAGGTGTGCAGTATTTGGAACGGGTGTGGGGGATTTGGGACCAGTGGTATGGATGACACAGGTACACAGGTGTGAGGAACTTGGGATAAGTGTGTGATACTCAGGAGGAACACCCATTGCCATACATAGGTGGACCCAGGTTTGAGTTGAGTTGAGACTCCAGTCCCAACAATCTCACACAAGCTGGCCTTCAGTTAAAACTGAGGCTGCGGCCTCACAGGACCCGTGGCTTCAATGACTTCATTCCAAGTCTGGGCTGTGGCCTGACCACCAGGCTTTACTGCTTCAGTGCTCATGGCTTCCCACACATTGCCCAGTGAGAGAGCCAAGGAAAACTCAGGAGGTGGGCATGGGGGTGTGATTGGCACTTGGGATGTTGAGGCCCCACTTGGGATACACAGTAATACCAAATCTCTGTGTCTTAGTCAGGGTTTCTATTCCTGCACAAACATCATGACCAAGAAGCAAGTTGGGGAGGAAAGGGTTTATTTAGCTTACTTCCACATTGCTGTTCATCACCAGAGGAAGTCAGGACTGGAACTCAAGCAGGTCAGGAAGCAGGAGCTGATGCAGAGGCTATGGAGAGATGTTCCTTACTGGCTTGCTTCCCATGGCTTGCTCAGCCTGCTCTCTTATAGAACCCAGGACTTCCAGCCCAGGGATGACACCACCCACAAGGGGCCCTACCCCCTTGATCACTAATTGAGAAAATGCCCCACAGCTGGATCTCATGGAGGCACTTCCCCAACTGAAGCTCCCTTCTCTGTGATAACTCCAGCCTGTGTCAAGTTAGCACATAAAACCAGCCAATACACTCTGCTTAGATACACTCAAGTCCAAACCATCCTGACCAGCCTTCGAAGAGGTAAAGCAGGATCATAAGTTCTGGGTGGGTGTGGGTGGCAAGGCATGGAGAGGCTGATGTGCTAGGGCAGGCATACAGGAAGCTCTCATCCTTCCCTTCTCTCCCTCCTTGCCTTCTCTGCCTTGACCATTCGGTTCATTGATCTAAGTTCGGTTTCTTGTTAAGTATATATGTTCCGTGTGTTCTTAGGGTACCTGTGCCTAGGGATGCACTAAAGATGGAGTCATGATAATGCAGTTGGGTGAAGGATGGATGGTAGCTGAAGAGTTACAGAAAACATACAGATTTCCTAACAGGGACCTGCCTTGCAAAGGAGAGAGAATGGATGTCCTTTTGAGGTAGGCCCTTTGCGCAGGACGGAATGTGGAGGAGGTAGGATGTGGCTCCCGAGGCTACTCTTGGAGGTAGGTATGTTCTGAGAGATGAGGAGGAGAGGATGCCTCAGGGAGACAGGATGCTGCCTGGCCCGGGGGCAGGTCCTACAGGCCCAGGCTGCCCTCCTTGAGGCTGAAGTTAGTCACCATCCCTGAGGCTTGGGATGATCTCGCTCCCAGCTCACAGACTTCAGGGACAGCAAAGCTTCTTGGGGGCTGCGCTGAGATAGTTGACATGTTTTAGTTTTGAGAAAGAAGCTGCCTTGTGCCTCAAATGCATCTTTTCCTTGCCTCGTCTGACGCATGTGACAGGAACATTCCCC
>NW_022196912.1:40946232-40964459 GCF_008632895.1 Mastomys coucha
AAGTTAGTGGGTAACCTGACCCTGAGCACTCCCCCATCAGGAATAATGAAAGGGAGAGCCTGGTTGGGGTATGTCCTGTCTGTCATAGGGACCCAGTAGGTTTTACTTTCTCCAGTGCTTTTAGACCTACATCTGATGCTCTGCAAAAATATCTGGGCACAGAGCTAGGGTACACTGAAAGCTAGCTATGTGACAGGCCCTGGCTGTGAGTGACGGTTAGTCTCTAAGGAGAAGTGGCCTCTGTATCTCACTACTTTACCAATAAGATCATCAGCTTCAAGACATTAACCAACTTAGCACAGTTCTGGTAAAGGAAGACCTGGAATCTGCTGAAAGGGACGTGATACTAGAGTGTATGTTAACTACTCGTGGAAAGAGAAGGCACATCATATATATATAATTTGTCAAAATATGGCTCATAGGACCTTGTGGAAGAAGTAAAGGAAAGGTCAGGTTGTCCTAAAGGTGAGGTAAAACGAGGGTCCTTGGTGTGTCCACAGCTTAAGAGGGGACACGGCACACTTTGATTTGACGGTGGTCTTCAGCCTCCAGAACAACCAGAGAGTTCGGATCTGTTGTGCATCCCATTCACCGGCCCTGGCTCTATTAGCTCAGAAGACAAATACAATGGATGCACAGATGCCACTGTCTCCTGGCCTTCGACCTTAGCCAAGAACACTCTGATATGGCCTGGGCCCCTTTCCAGCTCCCTACCCACCTGTTTGCACAAAAGGAGACTGTGGAATGCCTCTCTCTCACCCCAGCTGGACCACCCAGCCTAGGTGATGCTGTGGATTGGGGCGGCAAATGTTTTGTTTTGTTTTTGTTGTTGTTGTTTTGGTTTTGCTTTTTCTGGGAAATGATAAAGGCTTTGGGAAGAAATGATATTCTAGGAAGAAGGAGGCTGCTGTTGACAGACTGAGGGACACGTGGCACTTCTCCAGAGAAAGAGCTCAGGCCAAAGAGGGAGGAGGCCATGGCACATGGTGCCCTTGCACCTGTCTGTGAGGTGCTGGAACTTTAGGACACAGGAGGAGAAACTACCGGGTGCTGTTGCCTTTGTGCCTGGCTGTTTCCACACAGGCTTGGAAAAACAAATAGTGCAGAATATCTGGCCTTTGAGATGGTGACGCTGCAGCTGGTCTCTACCATGGGAAGCCAGCTTTGGCCCAGGGGGACAGGGGTGGTTTCCTTACAGAATGAGAGCCCTGAAGTGGCTTTCCTGCCTGTGCCCCAACGTGCTCCCTCTCCACCCCTATGTCCTGCCCCCCTCGGAGTCTCTTCGCTCAGAAGAGGTGGCAGGACAGTCACCCTTCCTGGCTGTGGATAGAGGGCCACTTGTAGCCTGCACACTGGGGACATTGTTTAAGACGGTGTCACCTCCGTAAAAATATTGGTTCTGTAGTATTGCCAAGATTGCTGAGTTATCTCCCAGCCAGAACTCCTTGTACAGATGCAGTCTTCCTTCAGACAGGTTTAATCAGTGAGAAACTGTTCCTGGTGCTACTGGACACCTCTTCTCTCTGTGTTTGCCTGTTACCATCAGCCACCAGGTAGCAGTCACACGAAAGCTGTTCATCTGGGGCAAAAGGGTTCTTTGTCTAAGAAGCTGGGAGAAACTCATCCTTGCTGCCTCCCGCTAGTTAGCCTGCCTTTAGGGAATGTTGTCTGTCAATGAGATTTGTAGAAGTGCCCTGGCCACTCAAGGGGACTCTGTCTTCTACAGAGCCTAAGGCTCTGAGAGTCCCATGAGCAAGGGTCAAGGTTGTGAGCCACAGGCTTGGAAGGACAGGCAAGAGTGTTGCAATTCCGAGGCTCTGAGCAAACTCTCCAACCGGTTTTCATAGAATAATTTGATACAGCTATCTAACTGTGAGAAGACACAGATTGGGGGTGCTGGGGGAGATGCTTGTTTCTGCCTGCATGCATTTGAGATTAGAGAAGGTTGCTTTTCAAGTTCTGCAATTGAATAAGAAGCTCAAAACTAATCTAGAGTACACTTAGAAAAATCTGAGCATGGACAGAAGTGAAGGAGAAAACTCGGTGAGTCTGGAATGTAACAGGTTTATTTATCTATTAATTAATATATAATAATGATGAATTATTGTAAAATAATAATTATTATTAGAAAGCAGAAAAAGATTTACTCAAGGCAGCCAAATTGAGCTTCAGAGGCTGCTGCTTCCTCAAGACCATCTTCCAGGTCCTCAAATGAGGATAAAGCTCATCTATTGCAGCTAAGCAGCAGTCCCGTTGAGGTGTGGTCCCCCCTCCATTGACCCAACTTTGGTTGCTTCCTGTAAGGGGTTTGACAAGTTGTAAATGTCTTTGGGAAGAAATATGAAGTAACTGACCTGTCACAGTGTATGAAGGATGGCAATTCAATAGAGCTGTTAATTCAGTCTTTTCCCCATCCAGGCCTCCAACTCATATGCAGCCAAGGCCGAGGATGACCTTATGTGGTGACTCCCTGCCTCCACCTGAGTACTGGGACCACAGACCTGGTTGCTATGGTGCTGGGGCTCAAGCCCAAGGCGCCAGGTATATTGGCAAGCATTCTACAAACTGAGTTACAGCCTGAGCCTCCTCTTTATTACTAAAATCCTTATAAATGGCAGTTTCAAATTGTGCTTACACTACAGAGAAGAAGTTAACAGACACACAGTAGGAGTCAGAGGCCGAGGAGTTAGTGTCTAGGTGTGCGGCTTCTCTACTGGCTTACTGTGTGAGGTTGGTCAAAGCCGTGAACCTCTCTGGGGCCGATATATAGGCGATGGATAAGCTGAACAAGCTAGCCCTTGAGAAAAGAAATAAAGGTCTCATGGACTTAGCCTGAAAGCAGTAGAAGAATAGGATTCACTTTCTGCTGATTCCCCTAGCACTCATTCTGGACCCTTCTCGGGACTGACGTTTGTAATCTCAAAGAAGCCATGCTGGCTTGGCTCGTTACTCAAAAATATTGCAAGCAAATATTAGCTCAAGATAATGCAACATGAGCAACACACAGGCCAGTTTACCCAGAAAAACAAAATCTCACTGTGTTTTCAAATGATAGTATGCGATTGCTTCCAGACTCATGCTTACACTTAGTTTTGTGGCAGCAAGAACATGCCTTGGGAAATTAAGGCCGGGTGAGGGTCTGGGGGCCTGGGGGTGGGGGAGGGGTGGTGGTGGTATCCCAGGCTAGCTTTGCCATTGTGTAGGGTCTGTGCGCTAAATATCTTTGTTGCTGATAAGGTACTTGTTATGAAAACGGGGACTAAATTTATTGTTGGCATTTGGGGAGCCAATTTCCATGCTGTACTGCTGGAACTCGGAGCTGGGGAAGTGTGCTTGAAGCCAAAACTGGCTTTGTGGCTCTGCTTGCCTCAGCTCAGCACCACCTGCCTCCAATCAAACTGTCCAATTACAGGAGACATTTTTTTTTTTTTTTTCACTTTCTGGGAAGGGAAGAAATTCATCCAGAGAATGAAACGATTTCTAAATGTTTTCTTTCCCCACCCCTTAAAAAGAAAGGGGAAAGATAAGAAATTGTAACAAATCCAAACAAACAGAGCTCTGGCCCGAGGTAGCATGGGCTACTGCACCACTTTCAAGGGTCAAAACCCAGAAGGTTGCTGTCCACAAGCTTCCGTGGTTTTGACCACTGCCATCAGATCTATAATTACCTCTTCCAATAAAGTTATTAGCCATTCAGAAAGAAAGCGTCTCTTTCCTAACACGCAAGGCAGTAATTAAAGGCTGCGGATTTCACCTGTGAAATCTTGCAGAAAGTATTGAGCTTGAAGTCAAAGAATTTAGCAATCCACCGTGACATAATTACACTTTTTTTTTTCCCCTTCTCCAAATAAAATCTTGTGGTTGAAACAATGAGTTCGGGGCAATGATACTATTTATCTGGGAGCCCCAATCTCTTTTTTTTTTGAAACTTTCTTTTGACTTCCTTTGGCTTTCTTTTCTGAAAAAGCTCAATTTGCAGCTGAGAAACAGAATGGGTGAGAAGGGGTTGGGCTGGGTGGATGGCATGTGGAATGCCATGAATGGGGAAGGTAATTACAGATGTGCTCACCCCTGGCAGGCGACCGTTAATGGGAACTAGCAGAAGAACATCTCTGGATGCTTCTAGTTTGCATCTTGAGTTAGTCCCCGTCAGACATAACAATGGGACCACTCACTCTTTTAAGATTCCACAGGAACTCACGGAAACCACTTAGGGGTACCTTTCTTTGTGTGTGTGGAATACATACTTGTGCACCCACACATGTACATGAGTGCAGGTTTTGGGTGAGGGCCAAAGGTCAACCTCAAGCATCTTTACAAATGTCCCCACTTTGCTGCTCTCGTTTCCCCATTTCTCACTCGGTTTGTCACTTTGCTGTTCACAGGTTGAGCAGTAAGCCTCAGGTGGATTTGGGGGTTTGAACTTGAGTTCTTGTGCTGAGCTGTCCCCTCAGGCCTGTGGTGGGCACTTTTCACCTCACTCCTAGCAAGGCCTTGGCATTTTTAAGGCTGCCTGCTGCCCCCCACCCCCCATCCCCGCCAAGCTTATCTGGGCAACATGGCTCCCAGTCTCCACTCTGAGCCCACTGAGGTCACTCAAAGGGTGACTCCACTCCAGGGAAATTCTCCTGAGTGCTGGGCAGCAGCTGCTCTCCTCCTTGAAGAGACCCTCCCAGGTCAGTTTCCCAGGGACACTTTGACTTTTCTGCCCCCACTTTGGGCCTGATGGGCCACTCTCTCAGGCAATCACTGCCATGCATGCTGGTTCTCAGTCTAAATGGACTTCCTGATGACCAGGGAATTTCCTCTCCTTTGGTTGTAAATGACTATCTGAAGAAAATGGTAGTTGCGGGCTAGAGAGATGGCTCAGCGGTTAAGAGCACTGACTGCTCTTCCAGAGGTCCCGAGTTCAAGTCCCAGCAACCCATGGTGGCCTCACAACCATCTGTAATGAGATCTGATCCCCTCTTCTGGTGTGTCTGAAGACAGCTACAGTGTACTTACATATAATAATAAAGAAAATGGTAGTTGGAAAGAGAAATGATTTCTTCCTCGTTTTCTGGATATTTCCTTTGCATTCCTTTAGAGTCTCCTCATCCCCTAACTGTCCCCTAAGTATCTACCCACCTTTAGGAATTGTTCTTGGCTCCCTTTCTTCCAACTCTAATGCACCCCAAGGGAAATTTCATATAGGCTGTGAATTCCCTTATGACCATAGGATGGTGTTCTCATCCTCTTCTGGGGGTGGTGGTGGTACTTGGGAGAGGGATGGGGATGGTAAACACCCATGCTCCATATGAATGCTATGTTCTGCTTTTCTTTGAGTGTGTGTGTGTGTGTGCATGTGCAAGGGGGTTTGTGTACAGAGGGCAACTATGGGCGTTGTCCCCAGAAGCTGTCCACCATTGACTTCTTGAGACAGGGTCTCTGACTGAACCTACAGTTTCTGATTTGGCTAGACTGGCTGGCTCCATGGCTCTTCTCATCCTTGTTTCTCTCCAATGCCGTGAATACAAGTGTGAACCACCAAGATTTCTATGAGAGTTTCAGGAATTCAACTCAGATTCTCATGCTCGCAAGGCAAGGAAGAGCCTTATCCACTGAGTGATCTCCCCAGTCTGGTACCCTGCCTGGTTTTCTGTGTGTAAAGATGGGTCCTTCCTTCACCTTTGTGAGTCTTTGTTAGACAAAGAAATGGGGAGGAGAGTTAGCAGTGGGTACTTGAACCCATTAAGCAGAAGTCATTGATCATGTGGTTCTAGTGCAGGTTGGGCTTTCCATGCTTCAAGCATAGTTTGTGTTGGCTTCAAACCTGATCTGCCTTGGCTAGCCTGGCCACCAAGTCATCACATGTAGGGGCTCAAGTTTAAGTTATCGAGAATGAAGTAAAAATTAAAATTCCCAGTAGCCGTATTTCAAGCACACACAACAATAGTGAATGCATTTGGGCATTCTCTTGGACAGCAATAGAAATATAGGACATTCTAGAATATGCTAAAGAAAATTTACAGGGTAGCAATGCCTTGAATGTTCCTGTGGTTTATGTCTGCCGTAGACTTTCTTTCTGACATGCCCCTTGCCTGTGTCTAGCCATGCCATCCATCCAGATCTTCTGGCTGACACTTGAAGCTGGGTGTGCCAGGCTGGGATTATGTTCAATCAGCATTCCCTGGCTCTGGAATCTAATGCCTTTGTGTCTCATCCCCTCCCCATCAAGTGAACAAGCCCAGGCCTTATATCAAGAAACTAGAGAGATTAGGCAAGATGATGAAGGTAGGTCACATACCCAGGGACACATAGCAGGTATTGCGTGCAGACTAAATCATTCTCCACTTGTCTGGCATTCTGCCTCTCCCATTTCCCTCACACTGTCATCTGCTGGGTGAGTTTGTGTCCCTCCAAGCAATCTCTGTCCTGAGTCACTCTTCCCTAGGCCTAATGGGTTCACTGAGTGTGCCTGCAGTTTCCTCTCTGGTTCCCTATATCTCCAAGCTGTCCCCACACCCTAGTGGTCAGAGAGACTGTGTGTGTGTGTGTGTGTGTGTGTGTGTGTGTGTGTATGTGTGTGTGTGTGTGTGTGTATTGGTACTTGTAGATGCTTGTTTCCAGCAGTGGACAAACTTGAGTATCATTTCTTAGGTTCTGTCTACTTCTTTTATTGAAAGAGGTTCTCTCACTGGCTTTGAATTCTCCAAGTAGGCTAGATTGACTGATAGGAAGTCCCAGAGATCTGCCTGTCTCTGTCTACCCAATATGGGGATTACGAATAGGAGCCATACCACTATGCCTTTTCTTTTACATGGGCTCTGAAGATTTAATTCAGATCTTGTAAGTGCTTTACTGATTGAATGGACTGCCCAGCCCCAGAGACAGCTTTCTAAAATAGATATCTAGACGTATTTTCCTACCAGAAAATACCCAGACCATCTCCAGCATCTTCAGGTAAAATGCTTCCTCCTTAACAAAACACATAGACCTTATCGGGGCTCACTGAGACTGAATCACCAACCAGAGCGCATGCATAGGACAGACCTAGGCCCCCTACGAGTATGTAACAGATGTACCACTTAGTCTTCATGTGGGACTCCTAATAGCAGGAGCAAGGGCTGTCTATAACTCTGTTGTCTGACTGTGAGTCCCTTTCCCTACCTGGGCTGCCTCGCTTGCCTCACTAGGAGAAGATGCACCTAGTCCTACTGCAACTAGATATGCCAAGGTAGGATAATATCCAAGGGAAGGCTCCCCTTCTCTGAGGGGAAAGGGGGAGGGGAGGGGAAATAAAATGGAGGGGCTGGGCGGAGAGGAGGATAGGGAAGCTTTAATTGGGATGTAAAAGTAAATAAATAAATTAATGAAAACAAACAAACAAAAACCAAAAAAAGCAAGCAGACAAACAAAACTCCCCACAACCCCCCCAAATCAATCAAACAAAAACCACATGGGGCCAAGAGGATGAATACTGCACTCACCTCCTCCCTCGTTCTAACTCTGCTTGGGGAATCTAAACTGCCACCTAGCTATGGGTGGCTCTTACCCTGATGTCCTCTGGTCCCAGGCTTCCCTCTCTGTACACCTGATCTGTGCCACCTGAAACCTCCCAGGCCTTTGGGCCCCCTCTGCGTCCAGCTCCTGTGGCCCAGGTGCTTGGATTCTGTCAGAATACTGGGGATCTAGGACAAAGGCTGAGTCCTCTCCAGCAGTGCTTCCAAGTGCTCCTTTACCAAGGCTAGTTTCTGGAAGGCTCTCGAAAGTCGCCAGCGAGTAACCCTGTTGGATTTGGTTTACGAGACAGGCTTCCCCTCCTTCTCCATGCCCCACACAGCACAGCCCTGTGAGCTGCAGACAGAGTCAGTCTGCCGCCTCATCGTGAGGTGGTGACTCAGGGGATAACTGTGGGCAGGGGGGCTTTCCAGCAACCTAGTTAGCTGAAACCACACAGCAGCCTTCCTAGCCTGTGGGGTGACCTACTTCTCAGTTCCCCGCAGCTTCGGCTTCGACACCCAGCCGGCAGAATGTTGATGAGGAGGCCGAGCTGGCCTCTGGTGAGAAAAGGGGACAGAGATGCCGCTCGTTGATTTGACCTTGCAGAGCTATGGGGACAGGATGTCCTGTTCTTTCTGATGCTGGGAAGTGGTCTGGATAAAGGGGACTTCCTGCTAAGTCTGGTAAGCTCCCAAGAAAGGGGACAGTGAGGCTGTTCGGTTGCTCACCCAACAGACTCTTCATTTGAACTCTTCTAACTAACCTTCCTGGGTGCATTTCCTAATCCGAAGGGAGAAATCGCAAAGGGCTCCTCACCCAAGTCCTCATGTTGTGTTTTAGTGCTGAGGTGAAAACCAACAACATGGGTCCTTAGGAGCCTGGCAACTAGTTGCCTCACTTGAGGTGGGGTAAATACTCCTGTCTCAGGACAGGAAGAACTGCAGGTGGGTCATCCAGGTGACTCACACTGTCTCAGCCCACCCATCCCTTCAGAGACGCAGAGGTGCCTAACATGGCCTCTGGTCTCTTTCTTTCTTCAGTCTGGTCTTAATACCACAATAGCACCTCCTTTCGCTTGAATCTTTCCCAGCCAACCCCTGCTCCACGGGGATGACCCAGATTCTCCTGCTGGGACTCCGGGCAGTAAAACTGTCCTAATTGGCTACTGTTTCTCTTTCACCACTCCACTCTCTCTGGCTAGGATATCACTCTACTCAGCACCTGTCGGCCCAAGGAAACTGACCCTGTTGGTACAAAACATGCCCGGCCACACACAACAAGAAGTTTACACCCCTCCCCTGTGTGTTTTCACTGCAGGTTGGAGGAAGACACTGAGGAATGGTGGAAATGGGCCTTTAAAATAGGATGGTTTAGCCTGGCCTGGATCCCTTCACATTTAGCACCTGCAGGCAAGCCTGGGAAGGATCTGCAGGCTACATGTAAAACAGAGAGAAAGGAGACTCTGGCAACTTCCCTCTGTGTGGCCGCTGAAGCTTGAGGTATATAAGCCACAGGCAGGGAGGAGGTAGAGAGCTAGTTAAGGGCAGGTTTGACAAGGTTATTTGAATTTGAGGGCTTCCTGACTTCTCTGACTCTCAATTAACTCATCTGTCTAATGGGTTCAATCACAATGCCCACATAGGAAAGAATAGAAACAGTCC
Organism: Mastomys coucha; assembly: GCF_008632895.1. Lineage (NCBI taxonomy): Eukaryota > Metazoa > Chordata > Mammalia > Rodentia > Muridae > Mastomys > Mastomys coucha. The sequence continues at coordinate 40,955,376 of NW_022196912.1, forward strand.
TAATAAGTGTTCATTGGCAGAAGGATGCATAAAGAAAACATGGTGCCTACAAACGATGAAATATTATTTAGCCTTCAAGAAGAAGGAAATGCTATACTAGACAGTAGCACTGGTAAGCATTGAGGACATTTACTAAGTAAAATGTGCCAGTTGCAGAAAACAAACACTATATGATTTCATGTACTTGTGGTATTTGGAAGTAACCACATTCACGGCCTCAATGAATGGAATGACACCAGGAAGTGAAGAGAGAAGGGAGCGGGCAGGAAGGTTCCCTGAAGCTGAATGTATAAACTATAGACATTGGACCTCTAGTGAGCAGTAATTTCTTGAACACTTGCATGTCTGTTAACATGGGCAATCTCATACTGAGAGTTTTTACCACAATAAAAAAGTTGTCTGCATGGGAAAAACAATATTACCCACATCACAGAGCTTGCACAGTCTTAAGACAGCATGCCAAGAATGTATGCGTTTGGTAGTTGGTAGCTACGCTTGCTGGTAGATGGCTGGCTAGGTGCTCAGAGAGGAAGATTCTCTTACAGGAGTTGGGTTCTTTAGACTTCTAATTTACTCTTCTACTCCCATTGTGTCATGTGACACATGTCAGGGACCTTCTAGTTTGGTTTAGACAGGGTCTCTTGGTTTTTTTTTGCTATATGTGCTGGTTGGCTTATGAGCTCCTGTCTCTGCCCCTTGTCTACCTGCAGGAGTGCTTGCAGTTACAGATGTGCTATGGCATCTATCTTTTACGACGGCTCTGGGGATTCAAACTCAGATCTTCATGCTTGTGTAGAAAGCGCTTCACCCACTGAACTATCTTCCCAGCCTCTAACTTACTCTTGAGGTCTTGAACATTGTAGAAATGTCTTACATTTCATTTCTGATCATCATACATTTAAGTATCGATTAGTAATTATGGAAAAGCAGATCTATGTATTCCCAGCACACTTAGCAAAAGAATCAAAATACATTTCCATTTGCTAATTTCTGGAAACAAGAGCCAAATCTTAAGTAAACAATAATATGTTTAGGAAGCAGAAACTGCGGTTTCTCAACCTCGCTGAGTTAACACCTCCCCTCAGTACAGTGTATGGTGCAGCCAATCAGTGGCTCACAAGTGCTATAGCCGCTAAATGATGCTGTGCTCAGCCCTTGGGCACCTGTGGACACAGGAGAGTTTGGAATCTGGTGCTGTGAGTGAGAAGTGAGCTTGAGAGTGAGCTTGAGATCTGACAACTGACACCTTGGCATCCCCATCCCTTGTCCCACACCAAAGCCCCATGAGTTAAGAAAAGCACCGCCCACCTGGCTACCAGATACATGTGAGGTTGAATGGATGTCAGGTCCATCTTAGAAAGCATAATGAAATGCTTAAAAACATCAGAGAAACCTAGGAAAACTGATCCTGTTGTCTGTAGCTCAAAACTGTTGGGTCTGAACTGCCACATAAGGGGTCCCCACCCTGGGGCTCCCACTTGCCTCCAGCCTGGGGTACCCCACCCCCTGAACCAAGTAATTTGCATCTTCTTCCTTGTTAAAGGCTGCTGACCACAAATGAACATGCTGTCCTTGTCCTAAGGCCATCATTGCTGTGGCAGATGTCACCCTGTGGGTTACCTATACTTCCCACCTTCATGGGATGGAGGACCTTAGCTTCCTGCGGAGGCAGGAGGATGGCCCCTGTCAGGGTATTCTAGAGATGAAGCAGGCCTGCTCCCCAGAGCCTCTGTATGTCTATTGAGCAAGTCTATGTCTGTTCTTCCCCAAGGCTAGTTGCACTAAATATGCCACTCAGCTTATCTTCACTTCAAATACTGATCCCCCAGAGAGAATGTGGCCAGGTGGGCCTCAGATCTACCAGCCAAAGCCCCATCTTTATTATGAACTCTACAGCACTCTCTGTCCCATCCAACAAAGGACAAAGACAGCATGACGTGTAATGTCTTCTCAGATAGCAAGTTGGCATTGTAGAAATGTTTCTATCCCAGCTCAGCACTTTAACTCCCAGGAGTTCATTTCAGGCTCAGGGCAGGTCTGTGAGCACTGATTTCCATTTTTAAATGTATGGGAAATAAACAATTTTAATGTCTAAGGTAGAGGCATCAACAATAAATTTTGTTATTTATATATCTAAAATATCTTAAAGCTATTAAAATTGATTTAAGGGCTTGGAAGATATCCCAGTTGTGAATCTAGACTTGGTCTTCAAGCACAAAGATCTGAATTCAGATTCCTCAGCACAGATGTAAATGCTGGGCATGGTGGTGTGCATCTGTAACTCCAGTGCTGGGGGCAGGGGTGTTGTGGGGGGGGCAGGCAGAAACAGACAAATTACTAGAGCTTGATGGACAACCAGTTTAGCCAATCGGTGAGCATAAGTTCAGTGAGAGATTCTGTCTCAAAAAATAAGGTGGAAAGTGATAGAAGAAATCATCTGCCATTGAGTTCTGGTCTCCATGTGCACCTGCATGCACATGTTTGCATATGCACACAAACACACAAAAATTAAATCAGCTTAAAGAGTGACTAATGATATGGAAAGATGTTTATGTTGTAATATTACATCTAATATAGATGTAATAGTTTACATGTAATATTACAACATAAACATCTTTTTTTATTAGATGTAATAGGGATCTGGGGTTATATATATATTACATCTAATAAACATCTTATTTTTATTAGATGTAATATATATATATATATATGTAAAATATATATGTAGACATGGCATCTATATGAATTCATGAAGAGAAGAGATGGGGAAGAAAGAGAGAGAGAGGAGAGAAAGAGAGAGAGAAAGAGAGAGAGAGAGAGAGAGAGAGAGAGAGAGGAGAGAGAGAGAGACCGACTCTTACATGAACTCTCTGGCTAGTGACCACATGTGGGCTGGTGGGCCCATAAGGTTAATATGGAGCTGGAAAATTCCTATCAGCCAGTAGCAGCATGGTCACATTCTCTATAGTTCAACCCACTGCTTAAATTACTTATGCATTTGTCATCAGAAGCTTGGCTGCATACATGAATACTTAACATTGCACTACAGCTGCCTACACCATTCAGTGCGGTACTGTGCTGTATGGGTGTACAGCCTAAGAGAAATGGGCTGTGCCATGCAACTGAGACCCATGACATTGTTTTGTCTAGGTTGGTGTGAGTATACTCTGGGGAGTTTACACAAAGACACAATTGTGTAAAGTCCATTTCTCAGGATGGATCTCCATCACTAATATATGCACAGCTGTATGTACTTGTGTGTCTGTGTGATTGTGTATGTGTGTGTGTGTACATGCGTCTCTCTCTCTCTCTGTCCCTGTCTGTCTGTCTGTCTGTCTGTTTCTCTCTCTCTCTCTCTCTATATATATATATATATGTGTGTGTGTGTGTGTGTGTGTGTGTGTGTGTGTGTATGTGTGTGTGTGTAGGGAAGAATATACCAAGACACGAAGAATGGCTCTACCTGGCCAAGAGACATTTGTAACCAATTTCCTTTTCCTTTCCCAGAATGCTCTGCTTTCTCCGAAATTTTCTATAATGATGTCTGACCTAGAAAATATTTCCAATTGATTCAACTAACAGAAATGACTCAGCCACTGAGAATGCAGCATGTGTCATTTCAGATCTCCTTCATGGAAACCTCTGGAGCTTGGTCCCTCACCCTAGTGCTGTGGATTTAGGCAAAAGTAGGCCCCCAAAGCCACTGTTCCCTGACATCTGGGCCAGAGTAAGAATGTTGACTCTTAACATCTGCCTCCTTCTCTGGACCAGTTATGGATCCAGAGGGCATAACAGAGAGGAACACATTGTGGACCTAGCCAAGTCTGAGCTGGCACTCCAGCCCCATCAATAAACAGTCTCTTTTTCTCCTAAGGCCTTGTCTCATCTATAAATTTGTGAGTAAGTCCGCACATAGAATCTAAATGAGAGGAGGAATAAGAATTTAGCACTATCCTCATACAGCAACTAGCTTGTGTGTGTACATGCATTCCTGCAGGTATCTGTGTGGTATGTGTGGTCTCCCATCTGCTAAAGGGTCCTAGATGGCTTTTGGCATGCACTTCTGAAAGCTTTGGATAAATTTATAAATTCTATTTTACAACTTGCTAGCCCTGTACCAGAGAGGGTTATGGGAGTCTCTAGGTTCTGTGTGGACAGGAACATTTCTTCAATATCCTATGAATTCACTTTCTTGTCTGTCTGTGATGTGTATGTGTGTGTGCCACAATGCACATGTGGAGGTCAGAGGACAACCTCCAGTGTTAATTGGTCCCCACCTTCTACTTCATGTGAAACAGGGTCTCTTATTGCTATTTCATGTGTGCGCCAGGCTTACTGGCCCCCAAGTTCTAGCATCTTCCTGCTTATACCTCCCATCTCACTGTAGAAGTCATGGGATTGATTATAAATTAATGCTACCATTTCTGGCTTTATGTGGGTTCTGGGGACTCAAACATAGGTTCTCTTATTTGTATAGCAAACACATTATTCACTGAGCCATATTTTCAACCCTGAATCTACTCAGGAGATTTGATGCACCTCAGCCTAGGTGTATTTGATCAGTGGAAAAAGCAATAAACAATTGCAAAGACATTCTCACTGTCCCCAGTGAGGAAGGGAGGCCCCGAGGAAGGCTAACACCATTGGCATCACCATTACACCATTATCATCACCAGCAGTATCTCCGGCATCATCAGCATTATCATCACCATCAAAACGTGTTGACCACGTGACAGCTAGTAGAAGGGTTCACTGGAAACTTCTATTTGCTCCCTTCACCACGGTCCTCGCTTCTGCACTTCAAGTACTTGGAAGCTGTCACGTACATGCCTCATAGTGCCCCTTTCAAGAGACTAGTGTCATTGCTGTTAGGTGACTTGGCCAGGAAGGAGGGCATATGGGTGATGGGGCTGTCCTGGCAAGGAGTGTATGTACCACTGCAGAGTAATCCTGCACTGGCACCATTGGGGCAATGTGGGCAAGAACAACACAGCACAAGGCCAAGTGCAAATTGTTTTAAAATGCACAAATGAGCTTGGTTCAGGTGCTGCCAAAGAATTCTCCATTTCAGCAGAGAGTTATTTTGTACACTTTTACTACGCTTATCCAATAAAAGCACAACTGTTCATGGAGTCATTAAGCTGTGCTTTTAGGAGATGCCGTCAAGGAAAGCAGGCCACAAATCGAGTCTGATTTGCTCAACTGGTTTGAGTTGCTTTTTGTCAAAGCCACATCAAACCTGGAATCTGCGGGCTCTCCTTCCCTTGTGAAATTGTCACTCTGAACACTTGGAATTGTTTTTGGTTCTAGGAGACCTGTAGTCAGTCAAAGTGCCCACATGTGCTCAGGCCTGTGATGTGGCTCCTGACCTCAGGGACCCATGAAAGAAGCAGGATGCTGTAGGAAAACAGGTGGTATGGGGTGTGGCTCCTGTGGGGGTGAGAAAAGGAGGGCATGATGTCATCTCTTAGAAACCTTTCTCTCTGGGGCTCCACTTCAGTGTTCAGTTCTAATGGACTGTTTTTTTTTTTTTTTTAGATGACTATTACAGACCTAGTTGTCAAACACAGGATGAAGGCTATGGGGGAGCATGGGGAGACATTCTGAGACCCTCTATATCTTATTTTGTCCAGAAAAAAGTTTTGAATACAGTCATCCCATATCTTTGGTCTCTTGGCCAAAGCTGGGTGACATACTACTGCTAGCTACAAGGGAGGCTGGAAGAGAGGATCAAGAATGCTAACAGCATCTTGACCAATTGTGCCCAGCACGTGGGGCTTGGTCAATGGCCTCTCAGACCCAAAGAGGATTCTTCTAGCAAGGAACAAGGAAACAGAGGTCATCAGGTAGATAAAGGATGCACACCATGGTTTATAAATAGTTTGGGATGAGGGAGGTGTTATAAGAGGTACATAGGTAGGATTTTGAATCTCCACTAAATGATCAAGAAGAGGGGTTAGGGACCTGGATTCCTTTCTTATACAAATAAAACTAGATCATGCTACCCTGAGCATGCCTGATCTCATCTGGTGAAGGAGACTCTAGGTACCTCAACTCTTCATCTCCAAGGCCTGCTATGAGGGAGCTCTTTCACAAACTGTTTGCTGAGAGAACAAATGCATCTGTACTACTGGCAAGGGGGTCTTCTTAAACAGAATGGTAGCAGTAGACCAGAAAGCCCTGGAATGATATCCTGGGAACAGGGAGCACAGGCTTGTATTCACATACGCCTGGGGTAGAGTTGTGTTAGCAGCTGGCCCAGGTCACGTCCCTTAGCCACTTTGTGCCTACATTTCCTCATCTGTAAGGAGAGATAGCAGTGTGTCATGGGAGATTAAATGAGCAGGTGTACATTGTATATCATGTACCTGGCACAGAGCTAGCATGCAAGATACAGCAGCTGTCTGTATTTTAAGCTAGACACTTGTGAGCAATGAGAAGAACTCAGATTTTAGCAGCAACGGGATCTTCCAGCCACCAGCAGGCCCCAGTGACAGGGCTCTGGCAGTGTTTGGAGAATATAAAGCTATCCTGGGTGTTCCTTTTGATGTGTGTCACTGGGAGAAGTCATATGCTGACCTTAGTTAGAAAAGATGCATTTCAGATGAGGTGACCCTTGCTCATGGGGGTTGGTGCTAGCTGTGCAGTCTACGGAAAGTCTAAGGACTCAGTTTCCCATAGACCAAGGTTGCAGGGCTGGGTAAAAGATTGTCCTTGCTGCCTGCTGGCTCTGTCCCCAGTGTCTGGCCCTCTCATTCTGTACCACTTACTCCCATGCTGACATCCCTGACTCCTCCCCTTAGTTGGAGTGCCTTGTGGTTTAATTGTAAGCAATAGAAACCAAGTGTTCCATTATCGTAACCCAGTTCTGAAAATGAAAATCAGGAGGAATGGGGCATCCACACAGTGGTGTTAGCAACAGCAAAGGCTAACTTAATTAAAGAGCTGCTTTGAGGCATCAGGCAGGAAGTGAAACAGCTTTCAATGGCAAACATTTCTCGACCATTCAGTGGATAAGTAGTCTTGGCATGCTTACCCCATTGTCCCCTTAAAGGAAGAGTACATGCATAGCTAAGGTAAGCTGGGGGACAGAACAGAGCCCCATGTTGTCACTGAGCTCCCTGGGAAGCTGGTCTTTTCTCCCAGGAGTTCCTAGGAGGCTCACTGGTTCAGGAGCACAGTCTCTGGGCATGTCCGGTTGGATGGCTGAACCTGAGTGGTTTTGGGCAGATTGAACAGTTTGTATTGGTTCCACCTACCAACTGGTCCTTCCAAATCTGTTGTGAATGGGGACACTTTATAAGTGGAATTCACCACCATAGCTCATAAGCACACCCCCATTCCCTGGGGATGGAGGAAGTCTAGTCCCCATCGAAGTCATTTGCCATTCTTTGCCAAATGCTGCTGCCCTGATTTCTTCGACAAGTTAGGCTCTTTGCACAGAAAATAAAGGTCCAGGGAAGTATGACTGGCTGGATCTTTTCCTGAGGAATTTATTTCTTGGGCTCCACACTGATGGAAATATGGACATGGAAAGGAAAGTCAGACATCGGGGCTACCTGTCGCCTCTTCCTTAGCTACATCTCTACAGATTCATTTACAGATGTCAGACAGGGTATGGCACCTGGGAGGAGCTCAGTAAATACTCCATTGATTACAACATGAAAATCTGTCTGAAGATCTTGGAGGAAATAGGTTATTCTGGTTATTTATTTATTTTTTTTCAAGGTAGAAATCGGTTTTATAATCAGCAGCAGAAATGGTAGTAGGCAGAGGTACGTTGCTTCAGCCAAAAGCAGAGAGAACATGAAATAACCTGTAAAGGTAAAGAATGGCCTTAGTAGTTTTCTTAAAAATTCTCACAATGGATGAATGTTCCTTTTCCTGACCATTACTTTTGGTTCTATTTTATTGGACAGCAGGCATTCTAACCTCTCTCTCTCTCTCTCTCTCTCTCTCTCTCTCTCTCTCTCTCTCTCTGTAGTGTGGTGTGGTAGTGGTGGTAGTGGTGGTGTGTGTGTGTGTGTGATATGTGTACATGTGTGACATATGTGGTTTGTGTGTGTGGTGTGTGTCATGTGGTATGTGGTGTGTGTGTGTACAATGTGAGTGTCTAAGAACTTTTGGGAAATTCTCCTGTCTCCTCCTTCAATGTCACCTTAGAAATACGTGATTATAGGTATTTGCCACCATGCGAGCTCTTAAGTGGGTCCTGGCTCTCTAACTCAGGGCCTCCCACATGCACAGGTAAGGACTTTATACCCACTGAGCCATCTCCCTGGCTTCCGTGGAGAACATTCTAATGAGGCCCGGGAACAGGAGGGGCTAGAACTCTCACTGCTAAACTTCTGGTAGCATCCTCCCTAACCCCTCCTCACCCTTTTGCCATATAGTAAAATCCCTTGGCCTTGAACTTTCAAGTGTAGCCATGGGCCCCCTCTCCTTTTGTTCATGTGCTGGCATCTATCTTTCCCTGGAACTGCTCCCCACGAGTGCAGGACAGAGTCACGTGTGTTAATACCCAGGGTGGATGAAGGCAGAGAGGACCAGGTCCTTGGGGAAGCTCCTTATTTCCCTAGTTGGCCCTGGTGGTTTATTTCCAGCTTTGTGTCCCGTCCTCCTGAAGAGAATAGCAAAGCCGGACTTCTCACCTTGTGGAAGGTTAGGCTTGTGACAAAAGCTGTTTTAAGGGTTCCTTCGAGAGACATCTTCCCTAGGGAGAAGCCAGGTGAAGGGTTGCCAAATGTTGCTGGCCAAGCAAAAGAACTTGCCCTTGAAGTTGAATGAAAGGGGCTCGTGTCTTTGTCTGTTAGTTTCAATCCCTGCCATTGTCCTTTGTCTGGCCGGGCTGGGAAAACCTGGTGCTCACAGCCTCTCAACTCTAAGTATCCAGATACAGTTGACGACTTGCCCCATTGCTTTTCCTGCCAAAATGCACTTAAAATGACCACCTTGAATATGACAAAAGGCTCTGCACACAGACCAGCCGCTAGCAGGTGACAGCCAGACCCTGCTTAAGCTCCAGTAACCTTTTCTTCTCTCTCTCTCTCTCTCTCTCTCTCTTCCTCTCTCTCTCCCCCCTCT
>NW_022196912.1:40964537-40967558 GCF_008632895.1 Mastomys coucha
TCTCTCTCTCTCTCTCTCTCTCTCTCTCTCTCTCTCTCTCTCTTTCTCTCTCTCTCTCTCTCTCTTTCGCCCTCTCTTTTTTTTCCTTAGCCATGACAAGAATTGGCTGCATCCCCAGGTAAAGCTATTGTAGAAACGCTAAAAGAAATGGCCCCATTGGCTCAGAGTGCTCTAGAAATTACCCACAGTCTGTCATTCTGGCCTGTTGATGTCCTTCTTGCTTCAGTCTCATAGATGATTCTAGTGTTCATCAGACCCAATGCTCTGCCCGACAAAACCCCAACCGTTGAGAGGAAGTATTTGTCATCTCAGCACCTGGTTTCAGGAACAAAGTTCTCACCTTGCAGCTCTGCAAGCCATTGCAAAATCACCTTTGCTCAGGGATCTCTGGTGTCTGAGTGCAGTGGGGACTAGCCTAGGAGCTGGCTAGGTAGGCGGTGGTGGGGAGCTCAGGTGAGCAGGACTTCCAGGTTGCCATGGAGATTATCAATCATCTGAGGAAAGCTACTGGGAGGGGTGGGAGGTGGGAAACCCTGAGAAAGTCATCTACTTTTTACCAGTTTCTTGGCACCTGGTATACTGGTGTATGCCAAGCTGGAACCGGGTTGTTCCTGGTCTTTGTTGATGGCTACTTGGTCACTGGGTTCTGGAAACAAAAGGGAAGCTAAGCATTGTGACTTCTCTTGAGAAATGTGCCAAATTCATACTTCTGGGTTCTCTCGCAATTCTTCAGGGGCCCACAGAAACCAAGGGTGATTTTGTGGGTGCCTAGGAAGTGGGAGGTGCCTTTCTCCATGTTTAGTCTGTGGGGCCCAACTCCCAACTTGCCCTGAGAATCCTGCCTTCAGAATTTCCAGTCACTTGCTCTAGTTAGAGGACCTTGGCATGATGACAATCATTCCAGCTCTCCGTTATTAATTGCTGTGATGATCAATATTGACCATCAACTCGAAAGGATTTTTTTTTTAAAGATTTATTTATTTATAAGTACATTGCAGCTGTCTTCATACACACCAGAAAAGGGTGTCAGATGTCATTACAGATGGTTGTGAGCCACCATGAGGTTGCTAGGATTTGAACTCAGGACCTCTGGAAGAGCAGCCAGTGCTCTTAATCAATGAGCCATCTCTCCAGCCCCTTGACAGCATCTTAAGTTGCCTTGGAGGCAAGCCTCTGTTGTGAAGAGTTTCTAGATGAACTGAACTGAGGTGAGGAGATATACCCAAAATGTGGGCAGCACCATCCCATAGGCGAGGGTCCCACACTGACTGAAGAAAAGAGAGAGAGAGAGAGAAAGAGAAAGAGAGAGAGAGAGAGAGAGAGAGAGAGAGAGAGAGAGAGAGAGAGAGAGAGAGAGATGAGCATCAGCAAACATGTTTCTCTGCTTCCCAACTGCAGATGCCGTGTAGTCATCGGCTTCCTGCCCCTGCTGCAGGACTTTGGTGCTTCACGCCAAGAGTCAGAAGAAAGCTTTCCTTTCTTAAGCTGTGTGCCTCTGGTCATTTGTTACAGTACTGATAAAAGTATCTGCTAACATCATTGAAAGCTTTGCCCACGTGGGCTCCTGAATTGTGGGGTCTTTAGGAGGTGGCTGTTCCTATTAGCCTCATTTTACAGTGGTGAGAACAGAAGTCCATGGGACAGAAAGAACCACTTCAAAGTCTCAGATCTTCCAGTTGTCAGAGCAGCAACCATCTTGCCCTCTCCACCATAGCACCTGCCCAGAGGCATGCCAGAGGGCCTCGCCCCTTGTTTTCCCCCTGGATCCTTGGGGCTGACCTTGTCCACCCCTTGTCCTAACCAATTCTCTGTAGCTTTTGTCTTTTGCTACATTTCCACTTCCTTAAAGGAGCCAGCCAGTCCATTTTTTTTTTTTTTTTTTTTACCTAGTAACACCTGGTCAGGAAGCTCAGGTGTTGGCTACCTGGGCACTGCCAAGGGCCAAGTGCATGTGATTAGCCAACTGAGCCTGGGCTTTGGGAAGAGCTGGCATGGAACATGAGGCCCTGGCTCTGTAGAATGTCTTCCAACTGAGGAGACCTGTGCTTGGCCTGTTTTTCTGGAGGATGTAGATTTTTGAATCTGGAAAGGCAGGCGTTGTCATTTAGAGCAGTAGTTTGTAGTTTGAGAGCAGTCAGCCACAGCCCTGGGGAAGGGACGATGGCCCTGTGGTGCTGTCACTGCCGGTTGAACTTAGATTCCTTTGTCCTGAACTTTGTCCTGTCCACTGACAGGTTTAGAGCCAGTTAGGCTTCTAAGAGTTGTCTCATGACAGAGGGAAGCAAAGCTAGGGGCCTCTCTGAAATACCAATGGGCCTTGGCAAGGAGTCTTGGAAAGCGTGTTCTTTCTTCCAGAGCCACAAAGGGCACTGTTGGGAGAGGGCTGTGGAGTGGCAGGGTGCCATATAGCCCTGACTCTACCAGAATTGGGGGTGGGGGGATGGAAAGCAGTTAGACCTCAGCCTCGTTCTTTTGAAAAAAGAAAGGAAGAAAGAGAAGGAAGAAGTGGATTTTTTTTATCAACTCTTTGAGAAGTTTATGTGTTCTAACTTCATGCCCTCTACCTCCATTCCAAATTGTGCTGCCTATGTACTGCAGCGAGTTCAATTTCCCCAGGGTCACACCCTTAAAAAACACAACTCCCTCCACCAGCATCTGCCAACTGCCAATTGCTCCCCAGCCACGGGCAGGGGCTCCTGAGCCCTGTAGAATGTCTTATAGCCATGATCCATGCTGGAGTGTCGACTGGCTTGATCTTGTGCAGGTCTTGTGCAGGCAACTATAGCTGATGTGGGTTCATGGGTGCAGCAGTCTTGTCATGTCTCAAAGCCAGAGGTTTATTCTGGTCCTTCCTGGCCTCTGACTCTGGCTCTTAGAATGTTTTTGCTCCCTCTTCCACAATGGTCCCTGAGCCTTAGCATGTATGGATGATTGCATGGTGCAGAGGAGGGGGGAACATTTGTGTATGTGTGTGTTTGTGTGTGTGTGTGTGTGTGTGTGACACACACACAGAGAGAGAGA
>NW_022196912.1:40967568-40983320 GCF_008632895.1 Mastomys coucha
GAGAGAGAGAGAGAGAGAGAGAGAGAGAGACAGGCAGAGACAGAGACAGAGAGAGAGACAGCTATGTTCCATTTAGGACCAAGCACCTACCAAGACTTTGACTACTTTTGAGTTTCTGCATTAACCTCCATCTACTGTACAAAGAAATTTCTCTGCTGAGGCCTGAGAGCTCAGTCTCATTATATCTGCAAACAGGGACTGAGAATGTCCATGTTCCCAGGGTAAAGACCAATAGACCTTGCCACCAAGTAGAGGCTCTCACACCATCGCTACTGTTGCTGTACAGCTAGCTATAATCTCATGCTGTCCACTGCTCCAGGACCCCTGAGTCCCTGGAGCTAAATGGGCTCAGCTTTGGTGTTTTGTTCGACACCCAGGTAGCAGTCCTCTCTCTGTGCCTCTGCGACACTTTGTTTGGCTACAGAATCTATGACCTACCTTGTAATAGAGAGGGGGTATCATTTGACTATTAAATTGCAGCTGACAGAGTTCAAGGGCTAAGAACAATAAGCTGAGATTCAAACAGCGACCCATGTTCCTTTATCCTAGGAAAATGGGAAAAGTAGTGTCAGGTGGCAGTTTCAAGTTCTTCCAACTTGAGGACTCTTTTCTTTACTCTTGAAGTAGAAACTGGTAGGTCTGGACTATCTCCCACTAGATCCAGGAGATAGGACAGGGCCCCTGGCCCCAACATACTTCATGTTTTACAGAGAACTCACTGACTTTGCTAGTTGACTCACCAGGGTAGACATCAGGGTTTAGATAGCTCCCCAAAGATCCAAGTGTCAAAACTGCAGATAGTACCATGTACAGGGGAAGTGCTCTGAAGGTGCAGGGCCCACAGGAAGTGGGAGCTGTTTCAACCGTGAAGGATGTGGCTCAAGACAGGTCTGAGAAATGAAAGTCAAGAAGGGAGAAGAAGTGGGATCCTGAGGTGCCTCAAGGACAAGGAAGTGGCTTTGTTGGCAAAGGTGGGCAAAACAAGCGGCTGAGTGAAGGTGTGGGGGGAGTGTGACCGCCATTTTCCTTCTAGTGAGGGATTCCTGAGGATGATATTGGAGCCTGGAGACTGGACATTTGCATGTGGAGATTCTCAGAGCACCTTCCCAGAGACCATGCCTGAGGAGAAATGTAACTTGTAATATGCTTCATTCATGGCCTCTAACCAAGTTGAGTATCGAAATGGAGCATAGAGGCCACAGAGGGTTAACTTTCAGGGAGTTACTTAGAACCACTGTCCAATATCATAGCAACCATAACATATATATATATATATATATATATATATATATATATATATATATATCATTGGAATAAGGTTCCCCCTATGTTTCTACTAAGTGTATCAATGCTTTTATCCTCTGCTCCAGCAGTACTTAAAAAAAATGTTCCTTCACAGAGAACCATAGGCTATCAGCGATGAAGGGGACTTCCGAAGCCTTATATCCCTCTTTACTTTACAGATAGGGAGACACGGTCAAAGAGAGTTCCCCCAACAGTCTCCAGGCTACCTGTAGTAGAGTGCATATCTTGATTCCCCTCCCCCGCCCCCCCCCGGACTCAGTTCATGGGGCCGTATCTGCTCCACGGGTACTTAATACGTGCTAAGTGAATAGCACATAAGTTTCCCCTGTGCTCCCAAGTCCTGGCAGGCAAGATACCTGTATCTAGTGGGCAGGCATGGAGGGTTTGATAGCACAGGGGCACTAACCTTCTGAGGAAGGGATAGATGGTTATGGTGAGAGCAAAGGGCTCTGGTTCAGGATTCATGGGTAGGATGGATCTCTGCCTCTGGGAATGGACCAGAAATAAGGGCCATTAACCACTGTGATGGTTAGTGTTGTTAGCTTGACAGAATCTACAGTCTCCTGGGAGATGGGCCTCTGGACATGACTGTAAGAGTTATCTTGGTTAAGTTAGCAGGAGTGAGAAGACCCACCCACTATGGGTCACACCATTCCTGAGGGATACTGACTTTATGAATAGAGGAAGGGAGCTGGGTAACTGTATGTATTCATTTCTCTCTGCTTCCTGGCTATGGATGTATGTGACCAAGTGCTCCAAGCTTTGGCCTCCTTGACTTCTCTGCTGTGACAGACTGTACCTCTGAATTGTGAGCCAGAATCAACTGTTTCTGCCTTCAGTTCCTTTTGTTAGGGTGTCTGTTGTATTTTAATTTTTATTGTTTTTTTATCACAGCAGCAGGAAAAGAAATGGAGACAGCACCCTGAGACTAGAAGAGAGGCTCAGGATGAGAAGACACTTCATGGGGTTGGCAGGGGACAGACTCAGAAGGAGGTAGGGCTATAAAATGTAGGAAGCAGACCCCGGAAGGAGACAGTGACTCCAGCATCTGAAAGAGATGCCATGTGGAGCTGTAGGCAACTTGGAGATGATTCATGCCCTGTGGTATTCTTCTCTCTCTTTCTCCTTCTCCTTTTCTTTTTCCGACGTGTTGTGACAGACGAGGTACTCTGGAAGTTGTAAGAGCAGGAGTCAGCGTCTCACTTTCTGGGCTCTTCACTTCAGAGACCAATGTGGTTAGGCATCAAACTCAGCCACCTAGCTTTTGACAGCTGTTCTTCTCAGGCACGCCCCCTTCTCAGTTAGACTACAACCGGCCTTGCAATGAATGGGTCCAGGCCATCATGAGCTAGGCAGCCTCAGATAACAGAGTCCTATAGCCTCTGCCTCCCTTCAGAGACCTATCTGCTGGATCTTCCAGATAGGCCTTCTTCATATCCCCCTAATTGGAATTTGCTTGTATCAAGAGTTAAATTATAATTTATACTAGAGAACCAAAAACATCTTCTAAACATGTATTGCTTACAGCTGTTTGGGAGAGAAGCTATGTGGAAGGAGAGGGTGCTGTCTTGGAATGCAGGCAGTGTGGATGCATGGTCCTTCCACTGAAAGGGAGTTTCCTGAGCCTGGGATAGGTCCCCTCCTGCTGTCCACAAAGCTCTGTTAGCAGCTCAGTTCCACCTGGTGTCAGAACACATCTAACTCAAACACAGCCTCTTCGCTCTCAGTCTAAGGTCACCTATCCAAAGCTTACTGTAACTCCTGGCTAGTTTGTCTACACAGAGTGGATGGTTGGCCATCGGAAGTGGACTTGGTCACTGTGTTTTGTCTTAGCAGTAGCGGGTTAAATCAGTGGTCTGTGTGGCTTCTGGGCTTTGCTCTCCTATGGGTTGGTTAGCTTGAGTCAGCATGGCCCTCACCCACAAGCTCTCTGGCCAGAACAGGGTACCAGATCATCTGGAACTAGAGTTACAGGTGATTTTGAGCCAACATGTGGGTGCTAGGAACTGAACCCCAGTCGTCTGCAAGAACATCCAGTGTTCTTAAGCACTGAGCCATGTCTACAGACCACAAAGCTCTGCCCTAGTACAAGTTCTTAGGAGAAGGAAATATACCCATAACCATAACTAAAGGGCCCATCAGCCTTGGTTCACGCTTACTGGAAGACCGAATCAGCCAATGCCTGGACATGTATAGGAAGGCAACAGAAGTTACTGGGGTGAGGCTTGGGTCTCGCCAGAATGCTGGGTGGAGGTTCTAGGCCTGGTTCTTCCACTTATTTCCTGCATGGCCATTGGAATGACACATGCAATCCTAAAATGATGGAGGTAGTGGGAAGACCCGGATGTCAGGGAAGAGAAGGTACAATAGCTCAGCTGTCAGTGTAAGCTCTTAATCCAATGAATCTACTTCTAGTTCAGTATCTACTGCATTCAGGAGTAAAGGGTCAAACACAAATGTGACACTTTGAAAGGAAAAGTGTGGCATGGAATTTATTTGGGAAAGAATAAAACATTTGAAAAGCTGTTGCAATGAATACTTGGCAACACTGGGTCAAAAATTCAGATGGATTAACTATAGAGATGGGTGCCTAGGAACTGACTCATTTGGGCAGTTGGCCTTAGAAAGTTGTAGAATTGTGGACTACTGGGAAATGTAGGGATTTACTCTTCCGGGAGCTGTTTATCATATCAGAAAAATGTCAGTAAGATCCTCGCCTCACAGCATACACTCAGTCAATTTAGATCAGTGGTTCTCAACCTCTGGTTAGTGACCATTGGAAAACACATATTTCCTATGGTCTTGGGAACCCCCAACCATAAATTTATTTTCATTGATATTTCAAAACTGCAATTTTGCTACTGAATGGTGTTTCAGTTCCTAAGAACAATATGTGTTTTCTAAAGGTTGAGACCTATAGATTGAAAACTGCTGATTTAGATGAAGAAATATGGAGAGGAAAAACACAGGAGAATGCCTTCCAACGTTGGACGAGTGACATCACCTAAGTTTGTATGTGTATGAATGTGTGTGTGTGTGTGTGTGTATGTGTGCATATATGAATGAATGATATGTCAAGTTATTGAACTTAGTTCTACAATTACAATCCTTGGGTAATAAACATAAATACAGTTATATACTGGGGAATATTTGTAACAAACAGAAAAAGTAAAGAATAAGTGAAGAGTGTCAGTTTAGCCCAGTGTTAGACATTCAGTTCATGATACAGCTGTATGGGAACACACGTAAAGGATGGAAAGCAGGGCTTGGGTAGGCATTTAATACTCACAGGAGTATTAACATTGGGAACAGTGGAAACAACCCAGATGAATGAGTAGATAGACGGGGAATGGACATACAATGGTTATGACTCAGCCTTCTGGCAGAGGGGTATTCTGACCCATGCTTCAACATGGGTGAACCTTGGAGATACTGTTCCATGAAGACACACAGTCACAAGAAGAAATAGTGCATGAATCTACTTCTGGTTAGTTCATGGAGAGGAAAACCTGAAAGACCAGTCAAGACAGGAGAACATGTTCACCCCAGGGAGACAGATGCACAGCAAATCACCAATGAGATTGTATCTCACACCTATCAGATTGCAAAAACCCAGGTCTCCCAATGCCTGGAGATGGGGCGTGAAACAATGAGAGATGCCACCTATCATGCATGATATGTGAAGAAGCAACTCCCTACAGACCTTTTGCAGGACAATTTGGCAATAGCTGGAAGATGTGGAGAAAGGTACACCTCTGTGTCAGCATCCTCTTCCAGGGACATACTCTAGAGAATTTCTCATACCCGTGGATGGAATTATGCACAAAGCATTACTGTAGCAGTGTTCCTATTGAGGAAAATTTGAATGCATCTGCAACACCAGTGCTAGGATGAAGGATAAACAAATTGTCATTGAGTAGTAGAATAATGTGCGGCAGTTACAACGTCCTTTACCTGGTCTGCCTGTCTGTGTACAGGTCTTTCAAGCACAGTATTTGGTAAAGAAAGCTTGCTTCTTCACAGGCAGGGCATGGGAGGAATGGAGAGGCACTGCTTAGTTAGGACAGAGTCTCGCTTTAGGAAGATGAAAGTTTCAGTTTGGAGATGAATGGTGTCTTAGGGTTTCCACTGCTGTAAAGAAACACCATGACCACGGCAACTCTTACAAAGCAAAACACTTTATTGGGGCTGGCTTACCAATCAGAGGTTTAGTTTATTATCATCATGGCAGGAAGCATGGCAGCATGCAGGCAGACATGGTGCTGGAGAAGGAGCTGAGAGTTCTACATCTTTTTTTTTTTTTTTTCGAGACAGGGTTTTTCAGTATAGCCCTGGCTGTCCTGGAACTTACTCTGTAGACCAGGCTGGCCTCAAACTCAGAAATCTGCTTGCTTCTGCCTCCCAAGTGCTGGGATTAAAGGTGTGGGCCACCACCACCAGGCGAATTCTACATCTTCATGCACAGGTAGCAGAGGGAAAGTATGTGCCACACTGGGTGTACCTAGAACATAGGTGACTTTAAAGCTGGCTTCCATAGTGACATACTTCCTCCAATAAGGCCACATCCCCTGATAGTGCCACTCCCAATGGCCAAACATTCAAAACCATGAATCTCTGGGGGGCATATCTACTCAAACCACCACATTCCACTCCCTAGCCCCCACAGGCTTATAACTATGACATAATGCAAAATGCATTCAGTTCAACTTCAAAAGTTCCCATACTCTATAATAGTCTCAAATTTGTTTAAGAGTCTAAAGTTCAAAGTGTCTTCCGAGATTCATGCCATCTCCTGACTGTAGTTCTCTGTAAAATCAAAATCAAAAAGCAGATGACATACTTCCAGCATCTAATGGCCCAGGGTGTATCTGAGTGACTATGACTAGGGGAGAGCATGTGCATTTATTGAGCATATAGTAATAAGAGTGTGTGGGATGAATAATAATAATGACAATAAAGAGAGTGTGTAGCAAGAATGCACCAGGGACTTAGGCTTTTCTGTTCACTGAAAGTTGAACCTCTTCTCTATAATGTCTGAGATTCTGGCTAAACCATAACATTCTTTCTAAATTTAAATTAGAATGTATAAGCATGCAGCAGAAGCATATAGATGAATCCCTCTGAGATAAAGACTGCTGGGAAAATAAACTGGCTTGTAGAGTCTGTGCAAAACTGAATATTACAGAAGTCTTACTCAAGAGGGCCATGAGTAGGGACTGAGAAGATCGCATGGTGGGTCAGAGTGCTTGCTGGGCAAGCATGTGGACTTGAGATTTCTAGGATTCTGATACTCATAAAAGCTGGGCATGGCCATGCATGTGCATGTGACCATGCGTGTGCTGAGGGTCGCCAGAGATTGAAGGGTTGAGAAGGCTTTGCTCTAGGTGAGATTCTCTTTCAGAATAGGATGAGGGTAAGAGTTGGGCACACTATGTCATCCTCTGACCTCTGCGTGGTAGATTTACAGGGTTGGAGGGCAGGTCTGGGCTCAGATGCACATGAATGGATGAGCGTGTCCAGTATGACCACCTGAAGTAGGTGTGCTCTGAAGGAGGCTTAGACCCATCTATGACTGCCTATGGCAGATGTGCTCTGGTGGACGGGTAGATGCAGGGTGATGGAGATTTGGAAGCAATAGCAGAGAACTCATGGGTCTTCTTTGAGAGCTTTGCTCCAGAGAACCCAGGGAAGAGCAGGACTGATCCAAGTTTACCCCATCACAGGTACTGAAACTCCTGAGAGTAGGATGTTTTCTGTTCTCAGAAGGTGGTAGGATGTACTGGCAGAGAGAAGAACATTTCTCTCCTAGGAGAACAGGCTGTCCTTACATTGTGCTAGGTTAGGGTGTTATGCCATGTGTGCGTGTGCCTCTTGGTCACCGCTCAGAACCTCTAAGCCTTCAATATTTCACCCCTCCAGTTTTATTCTTTAGGAGAGGATGGCCCTTACGCCTCCATGTTCTTTCGATGAGTCGAAGATGGGTCAGCATGATCTGTGTTGAGCTTTGTCTCCATTAATAAACTGGAGCTGTTGAAAGTCCACACAGACTTTAATGACAAGTTTGAGGGCTATGGCTATCACCACAGCTCCATCTTCAACCTCAGTAATAGTAGTTCTCCATATCCAGCACCTGTTGTGGCTCAAAGCACTGGAGTAGGTCATATGGACACAGGAGCTCATTTCATTGGCAAGTCACCCAAGCAAGGTGACTGAAGTTGAAGAGAATTTGGTGAACCTGTGATGGAATGGTTTATTTAGACTCACCCTGCTCTCCAAACTCAAAGAAGGTCATGGCAAGAAGCATTTCTTTAGTGTTCTTATTCAGTCTACTTTCAGGTGCCAAGTAGCCATGACATTATACACTGTGGGTCATATACCAGCTATACTGTGGGTCTGAGTTTAACTCACAGTTAGGTAGTAACTGTACCTCTGACACCTTCTGTAGGATGGTGAAAAATGCTGATAACCCCAACACCTTCTGTAAGATGTCACATGTGGCACACAGCCGTCAATACCCCAACATCTTCTTTCATCTTCATCTCAAATAAAAGACAAAATCAGCTTTCCAGGGTGATCAGACCTGTCTGGATCTTGTCTAGTTGATACCAGTTGGCCTGATCTAGGTCCAGGACCACTCACAGATCAGCTCTTCTGGGGAAGGATGTGACATGAATGAACCACGAGTTTAGTTCCAATATGGACCAATTGGTGGGTGACTGACAAAGGCAAGGATCATTCCTCTGTAGAAAATGAAAAGCTTCACACATCATAAGAAATGATAGAGACCTGGGAAAAACTAGTGTCATGCACTAGATCTAGTGTGCATAAGGGACCTCCCAGAAAGCATCAGAAATGCAGAGTCCTTCCCTCAGGCTTCTGGAAGAGTTCCTAGGATCCAGTGTTGTAAGTCCCTGGTGATACTCATGACCCAGATGGCACCTTGAGTTACGGAGAGGACCCACATTCTGTCTTGCTGTTGGTGGATATCGAAGATGCAAGTAGAATCCATCCAACTTGATTGAGTTTACTCTTTAGACCACCGCTGGAGATGGTGATCGGGGCTACTCCAAGAAATCGTCTCCTTTACCTCTGTGCCCTTCTTTAGGCTTTGGGTTTCTACCCAGAATCCGCACCCCATCCCAGTGTATTTAGGTAGATATTGCAATGTAGCTTTGTCTACTCCTTCTCTCCTTGAAGTTCTCAACAAGAGTCCTTGGGAAGGCAGAACTCACCACCATACTGCTGTAAGGGTGGCAGGGAAAATCCCTGCCAGCTAGGGACAATGCTCTCACCAGCTGACTTTTCTGCAGTTTCCTCTCTCGGCTTACAAAGGAACTGCCAGTTAGAGACTAACAGTAGTTGGAAAGGGCTAAGCCACCATCTGGTGGGGGCTTCGTGCTTACCAAGAGCCTTGCACTACATACACCTGGTCCCTTTGGGCAGGACCCAGTAAAGAGAAAGACATAAAGACATTGGCCCTGCCCACTACCATCCACTTAGGGAGACCAGAATAACCCACATGCAACCGTGGGGAACAGACAAGACAGGCTTATAATTAAATGCTAATTTGAAGGTCTAGAAGTGATGTTGGAATCCAAAGCAAAAGGAATGGGAGAAGGCTGGGAGAGAGAGGCGAGCGACAAAGGCTCTCTGGAGAAGGTGGGACCTGGTGGAAGTTTTGAAAGACTGGCAGATGGAGGAAGGTAGGAGCATTTTGGGCCAGGGCAACATCAGTCCTTCACTTCCTACCTCTTGTCTAAGAGCTTTACTGTGGCACTATTTGTGCTGGGGTCAGTGCTGTTAGGGTAGGTTAAACTCCTTGGCTGTGAAAAGGGACTAGACATTTACTGAGACTCCAAAACTGGTAACGGCGTTACTAGAAATCTTCTTTGGATATCAATTAGTTTGAAAGGTCTGTTTTTTTTTCTTCTTTTCATGTATATGCGTGTGTGCGTGCGTGTGTATCTGTGTGTGTGTGTGTACGTGTGTGTGTGTGTGTGTGTGTGTGTGTGTGTGTGTGTATGTGTGTGTATTTAATGGAAGAGGTTCTGCAGGTCAACATCTCAGTTGCCCGTTGGCCTCCTACTGGGGACAGGACTATGGAGGGGAAGAAATGAAGATTCATTGTTGAGAAACAGCCACGGGTAGGCTTGGAGTCCTCTCCATTAGAGTAGGGTGGACCTTGCTTGTGTGGCAGGGAGCCTCAGGCAGGTAGCAAGTGTAGGTTGTCAGATGAAGAGGCTTTTTGCTGAACTTCAAGGAGAGGAGACAAATAGAGTGGGAGAAAAGGAAAGGCCCTTGTTGCTTCGGAAATCAACAGCCAGGGCATGGCGTGTGGGGAATGAGGTCATAGTAGTGGGTACGACCAAATGTGCTATGCCCCATAGTACCCAGTGTCAATTTTTGAAAGTGTTCTCAGTGGCTCCACTGAAGGAAGGAAAAGTCACAACTGGGTTTTTTTTTCCCCCTTCAAATGTTCCTGCAGCGTCTCTTATCCTTTGATGACTTAACGGCAGCTGCTCAAGTCCAGCTCTCTGGACAAAATTAAAGGTAGATGTCCTGGCTGGTTTACGTCAACTTGACACAGGCTAGAGTCATCTGAAAGGAGGGAACCTCAACGGAGAAACATGCGTCCATAAGGTCCAGGTGTAAGATATTTTCTTAATTACTGATTGATGGTGGGTGGTGCCATCCCTGGGCTGGTGGTCCTGGGTTCTATAAGAAGTCAGGCTGGGCAAGCCATGGGGAGCAAGCCAGTAAGCAACTCTTCTCCATGGCCTCTGCCTCAGCTCCTGACTCCAGGTTCCTGCCCTGACTTCCTTCCTGAACAGCAATGTGGCAGTGTAAGCTAAACAAGCTCCCCTGCTTCCCCAACTTGCTCTTGGTCATGGTGTTTTATTGCTACAATAGAAACCCTGACTAAGACAATAGAATTTTTATGACTTTTTTTTTAATGCAGTAATCCACAAAAGTTTAAAATTCCCTTAACACCCCTTCCTCCATAGCTGGTCTAGGAACACGGAAAAAAAAAAAAAGGCAGCCCAGAAAGGGGACACTCAACAATATCCCTGTTGACTCTTTCCTTTATGCTTGAGTTTTTCATTCGCATAGCAAATACTTCCTGGAATGTGTGCTTCTCACTCAGCTTGGGCCAGGAAAACTTTTGAGGCCTGGAAGGCTGATGGGCACAGTTGTTCTTTGAGCCCTTGTGTTGGTTTGAGAACCCTGGGTCAGTACCCTCTGGTGTCCCCAGGGAGGTACTTTTCTATCCATCAGACAGGCCGGTCCTCACATATGGAATTTCTTCAGGATAAGCAGAGGACAGAGGTATTGAGCTTGAGGGAACCAGAAACCGAAGCCAACCTGCCTGCTTAGGACCTTTACCTGTGGCGACCTAGGGAGCATGAGAGTGGAACCTGTTTCTGTCTGTGGTTGACAGTATGGTTACTGGGCTCCAAATTGGAGCCACACACTGTTGGTCGACAGATCGGAGTGACTCGGGGATGATGCTGTTTTCATTGCAGCAAGGGCCAAATGAAATTGAGAACTGGCCCAAAGTCATTGCTCCTTATTTCTGAGTGCTGCAAGGAGATCACTGGTGAATTTGGTGTGTCAGATTGCCTATGTGCCTGCAGGTATGGCCAAACTTCTGCACCTGGGAGGTGATTCTGACAGAGAAGAGGCCCATATGCCATGTGTCAAGCCAGACTCTTGGGTCTGGGACTCACTGTGGCTTTTGAGAAGTCCATTTGTAGAGATGGTTTAGCCAATGGTCCTTGCCTCAAAGCGCTGTCTTGGTTCTGTCAGTGTGTTTCACAACTGGGGCTTAGGGGTGAGGTGGGTGGGATTTCATAACAAATATCTCATGCCTGGGGGTGTAGGTTTGAATCCTGACATTATTTCAGTTAGTGGTCCGTTACGCCAGCGTACAGAGGCCAAGCTGAGAGGCTGGCGTGGGTGTGAAGCTGGCTCTGCCCTCAACATCTATAAGCATAGCAGTCCTGTAGACTCATGTCCTGCCCCCCCCCCCATACCACAGAGCACGCTGTAGTGGTGCGACTAAGGTAATAAGCCTCATTTTAGTATGAAATATGGCACGCACACAAAAGGAACCTGTGAGACCAGAGTCACAGGCAGGCAAATAAATGGCTAGTTAGTCTGCAATGTGACCCCATTAGACTAGCTGCCCTTCCCACCTGGAGGAACAAGGGCTAAGGCAGAGAATGGAGACTGTTTGCCCTGTGGGTCTTCAAACTGATCACACAGCACACTTAAAATGCATTCATTCCCCCCACCCCCAGTTGGAAATTAAGATTTTCAAGTGAATCCACCAAAAATCAATGTGACAAGTACTGTAATGGAGGGGCAGGATACCCTGGAGTTCAAGGAGGTATCAGACATCGGCAGCAAATGCAAGGTACTTTCCCTCCCTTGGACCACAGTACTTAACTTTTATGCTGATTACACAATTATTATTCAATGTTATTTAACACCTGGAAAGTCAATTTGACCTGTTCAGACGGCAGACAGTGGGATGGGGTGTGTCAGAAGAGCTCAAAGTCTTAAATGGGCTTTCAAGCTGCTGCCTTAGAGGTAATCAGGTAGAGGGAGGTAATGAGGAAGAATAAACAAACAAAAAACCTAACTTAATAAAAATAACCAACAGAAAGGGTGAGAAACCCAATGGGCTCCTACATAGAGTTCAGCAGGCTATAAAGGATAACTATTTCTAGCCGGGCCTGGGGCGAGGGGAGCGGGGAAGCCAAGAAGATAAGCACCAGGTAGGCTGCACCTGCCTTTCTTAGGTAACCTCTGAAGAATGCAATCGCAGGCTCCTGTTTACCCACACCCCCAGCTCTGCACTCCCTTCGATGGAGCCTCTCCACCCAGCTTCGCAACCTTTTACTTTCTGGCAGTACACAGAGGCTGCTCAATCTGAGTGTGTGCACATGGGGCACTTCTCTGTCACGTAGGGTTACCCCTACGACCTTACCTTGGTTGTTTCTCCAACAATACATCTTCATGCTTTCTCAAAGGACTGAACTTAAGCCAGGCCGAAAATGACAAATGCCTTGTGTTCTCTGTTATGCCAACTCTGAAGCCTCCCTTTTCATTGATAAATGTGTGTGTTGAGGTGGGAGTAAATTTGGATAAAGGGCAGGAAACTAAAAGGGATCCTTGAGATGGAAAAGGAGGCTTTAAGGGAAGGGGTAGGAATGACAATAGAACATATTACACAATAACTGTAAGGGGACTCTTGGAGGCAAAAGGGTGGGGGGCACTGGAGCACGGGGCAGGGAAATGGGAGGGAGGAGTACAAGAATCCACTACAAAACAAGAACGTTTGCAAATACTGTCAGAGAACCAGTTACTTGTAAGCTAATTAATAAATAAATAAATGAATATACTCTAAAAATAAAACTGCAAACTTCTTTGTATACTTAGATCATAGGTATGTTCCTGTGTGCTCTTAGTTGTCTTCAGAATGTTTGGTTGTGGCATAAGATTGCGCAGTGAGCCTAGCCTCTTCCAGCCTGGCCTGGCCCCACCCTCACCCCACCCTCACCAGTCCCCACCTCCGCATCCGGCAAGGGCAGGCGGTACTGTCCTGTGTCCCATCACTTGCAGCCTGCACAGATGGGTGTAGGCGGAGCCAGGCGCTACTGGCAGGACTGGGGCCTTTGGGGGAAGGGTGGGGGAGAAAAGGACGCCCAGCTGCAAGGCAGGTGCTGCTGTCACCAGAGGCGTGGGCGCAGCCAGAAGACAGCCTTGCATGCTTCACCAAGGTCCCTTAACCCCGTGTCCCTACTCCCTTCCCTCCTTGAGCCTCAGTCATTTGCCAGGAGCAGTTTCTATACCTGGAGGGAGTGCCAGGGCTAAGCCTGGACAAGAGCTGGCTGGGTGGACCCTTCCACTCCCCCATGACGCCAGCCAATGGCTGTTGATTCTGGTGACCTGCTCTATCACTTCTGAGCCCACATTCTAGGCTCTAGACAGATTGGAGACCCTTGACACTAAATTGTACAATCACACAGTAGGCTATGAAGCTGCTGTAGGCCTGGCAAATACATTCTGGGGCAACAGGTGTCCTTAGCTGGACACCATCTTCAGTCCTGCCTGACAGTGTCCACAATGCATCTAAGGCCCTAGGGTTTTCAAGTCCCTTCATGTCCTTGCCCTGGCCCTGGACTGGCGCAATGCCTATCTTTAAGCCAGGTCTCTGGAGCCAGCAAGGGAACTGGGCCGGAGTTTGAACTTCCAGGTTGAAGTTTAGACATCTGAGCATCTATCTGAGGGGCCTGCTCCTCACAACTATCTTCCCGCAGCTTCCTCTCTTCTGAGTGTCCAGTGAGTGATGGGTTACCTGTGAAAGGCAGAGTAAAGGAGGCACTCTATCTACACTTGCTCACTGCCTGCACAAGCCTCAGAAAGCCTTTGAAGGGCTTCAGGCTGGGCGGGTTGGAGATGCGTAGGCTGGAGCCCCTGCGAGCACGCACGCATCATTTTCATTCCCTTGGTCGCCTTCATCAAGATACACCATTCTTCGACATTTCCTGCTCAGAAATCTTTGAATCGCGGTTCTTTGTCCTGACAGGTGGTGCAGACACCAAGCTCTAAGAAGGCACACTTTTAGATGCCTCTCAAACCACAAAAGATCGTATGCTCCTCCAGGGAGATCCAGTGATGTGGGACAGAGAGAGTCAAGTCCAGAGCACCCCCTGACATCTCCGTGTTCACCAGTCAGAGTGTCTGTCTTGTTCAGAAGCCAGGAACAAGTTCTAGGTCCTCAACAGACAGGCCCCAGCCTGCTTGCCGGTCCTTACTTTGACTTCTAGAACTTAGTGGTGCACCCTCTCTGCCCCTGTTAGGAGCAGTGGTGAGTGTGCATTTGAGGAGAAGTGAAAACGTTAAACAGTTTGCTGGGAACTGGAAGAGAGTAGGGAGATTTTCCCATCAGCCTCATGAATTCTTCCTGAGTGCTAGAAATGGACAGATCTTGAAGGGACAGTCTTACTTTCTATCTTAGTAATTGGTCCTTGTCCATTTTCAAACAGGAAATCATGGCGAGTGTATGTGCTGTTAGTCCAGATTGTTACGACTGAGGCACTGGGTATGTCGGGAGGGTGGTGGTGTGTGGTTCCCTGGTAATGGTTTGCAGCAAGACACACTCAGACTTTTTAGCCAGTGGCCTTTCCTTCTTAGGCATTGGCCTACAGATGCCACGGGCTGATGCCTACAAGATATTGGGTTCAGCAGGTTTCATCCTGAAATTTTTATAAGATGAGGCTGGACTCCAGGGGGCCCTTCACTGGGGGGAGGGCCATAAAAGCCATTAATTCCTGTGGTTTCCATAAAGGAAGGACCCCGCTTCCTTTGCCATAGCCCCAGTGGCTCTGGATGAAGACAGATGACAATTCTTGGGCATCTTAAGAATGAACACCGCGTGGTTTCCTCCTTGCATGTGCCTGGCACCATGCCACATGGAATGGGAATGCCTAAGTCACAAACCTCAGGGATGTCAGTGTCATTCGATTTAATTCTCTTTGTGCCTTAGTTTCCCTCCTTTGTCTGGTGTGTGTGTGTGTGGGGGGGGGGTAAATAAGAGTATCAGCTGCAATGAATCAGTGTGAGGAAGAAATGAATCCAAAAATCTCATCAGAATGGAGCCTGGTACCAGTCAGTATGGAAGTGGAGGCTCCTGAGTATTTATCTTATGGTTGGCTGAGCAATGTGGATCTTAAGCTAGCTATTGGTGTGTTACTAAAAGTTTTCTTTTTCTTTCTTTTAAGGAGATGGGAAGAGGGGAAAAGAGAGCAAGATGGAGAAAGGGGGAGAGGGACAGTGAAAAGAGGCCATGGGAAAGAAAAGATAATTAGTCTACGTCCCTTCTAAGCCAAGGGGAAACCATTGGCTAATGTGGGCTCCAGGGTTCCGAACTCCTTAGTGGATCCATACTGGAATGACCAGCTGCTTTCAGATAGTGTGACATGGTGAGACTGAGGTCTGGAGGAAACTGGATTGGTCCTGGACGGCTGTCAAGTCTTGCACTGGCATAAGCTTTACTGAAGGCATAGGTTGTGGTTTAGTCAGCACTTCCTGCTTCAACTTTATATAAAATGCAATTCTAGATTATCCATCAAACTACCACTAAGCACTTTAGGAATACCGAAAAAGCAGAAGGCTATGTGTGTTTGTCTGCTCAGTCTGAGCATCTGAAAGTGGCGTGACTCAAAGGGAAGTCTCTGGACTATCGAGTTAAAGCCAGAGTTGCACGAAGGTTTGGGGAATGCTCTAACCAATGTGGGTGCTGGCTGGCAAGACAGGCTGGGAAGCTGCCAGCAGGAAATGTGCATGCAGCCCCATAAGGTTGCACCTGTCCACCCTTGGAATGCCTCCTGCCGTTGACAGCATTTTAGGTCAAGTCCTTTCTAAAATTCCTTCCCAGG
>NW_022196912.1:40983367-41000430 GCF_008632895.1 Mastomys coucha
CCCCCCCGCCCCCGAAGGTTCTTCTGAACTGAGAACTTTAAGAAGGGGACTTGGGACTAGGCGTTGACTCCAGGCGGTGAGTACAGAGGGCTGTGCAAAGCTCTGGTCCCTGTAGCATCTGTCTTGAGCTATAACTCATCGCAACTGTGCTACAGGATAGGCCCAGGTGAGACTGAAGTGGTCTGGGTTGTTTTTCTAGAAATGGAAATGGCACCTGCTGAGTCATCCAAACTCTTGCCAGATGGCTTTTGTTAGCAACCATTTGTATTTCCTAGTCACATTTTATAAATGTCAACCTTTCTTAACCCCTTCTTCTCCACAGAACCTGTGTGGCCGTATCTGTCTCCTCGTTGACAGTGTATGAGCCTGAGAGCTGGCAGCCTCTGAAGGTCAGGTGGCAGTCTTGCAATGCTTCAGTAGTATCTGAAGTGATACAAAAAGAGACAAATTTTAAGGGTAGTTGCTGTTTATGCCATGACAATTAGATTCTATCCCTTGTAAGCGCTTCTTCCTCCTCCTCCTATTTGCCATCTTCTTAGCAACCTGGCAGAACAAATGCTGCTTTGCCCGATGTAGATAAGAACACATCTGAGAGGGGAGAAGTTCATTTGGCCACAGCTCAGTACTTGTAGAAAATACTGACACTCCACTCACTGGCACTGTGGTTTTGATCTCGTTGCTCTTCTGTTTTTTAAAACCTAGTCTCCCATAAACCACAGGCTGTCCTGGTACTTTATAAGTAGCTAAGGATACCCTTAAACTGTTGATTCTTCCATCTCTACCCCCCGCTCAAATCCAGGGATTATAGGCCTGTCCCATCATGTCCAGACATTTGCAACCAGTGTTCTGTGATGGGTGATAGCTCTAATTCCTTAGTATCCTTTGCTTGCCATGCCTTCCCTATGGGACTTGGATTTGTGTCTGGGTCAGTCTGGGGTTAAAGGGTGACAACAGGACATGCCATGATAAAGGAGGTATGTAACAGGCCCAGTGAGGGGTTTTTCTTGATCTTGGTAAGGTTGAATGATATTTGACCTGTTGCATTTTACAGCCGTGGGATTGAGGACGGTATGGGGAGGCAGGCTGGACAGAAGAGCTGAGGGAGTCTTTGCTTCAGGTCTGGAGAATTGCTAATCCTGAGGTAGGCTGTGTTCTCTGTTACCGATGGGTTAAACCAAAGTTCTAGTGCTCAGAGAATCAGACACACACACACACACACACACACACACACACACACACACACACACACACACATACAGAGAGAGAGAGAGAGAGAGAGAGAAGAGAGAGAGGGAGATCTGAGGAGATCTGAGGGTGCCCAGGGCTCTGTCTTTACATGGTACACTTGTTTGGAGAGTCAAGAAGGGTTCCTACTGAAACCTCCCTGGGTGTTAGGCTGTTAGGAGAGCAACCCTAGTTTTCAGTGTGATCTATATCCCAGCACTAGTGTTGGATGCAGAAAATGAGTGGCAACTCTGACTCAATGAATGAAGACCAAACAACAGGCGATGACACTGATACAAGGAAGATGGTCAGTGAGGTGGGAAATAATTATAGAGCAACAGAATTGTATATAGGGGCAGGCAATAGGGCTCAGCAGGCAAAGTGTTTGTCACGCAGGCCTGGTGACCTGAGTTCTATCCCTGGAGCCCATGTGGAAGTAGAAGGACCCAACTCCATAAAGGTGGCCTCTGACTTCTCCACGTGAACCACGGCACATGACCCCTCCAGACCCCATACCCAAATGCATACAACAATAATTTTAAAAATGAAAAAGGACTGTCAATAGCTGGCTTGTTGACTTGCAACACAAGTTTAAGACAATAAAGGGAATTTGTTATGGGGGTCAAGTTTGTCTGTGAAAATGGAAGGCATTTTCCACCCATAAAATGAGGTCAGCGGTGTGGCTAGGGTAGTCAGGGTTGATTCATTTAAAATAGGTGCCAGGCTGGAAGAAAAGTGTCTAATATTACAGAGCAGTGATTCCCAAGCATGGCAATAGAGTCATCTGGGAGACTTAAAAGCTTCCATATGCTCAGACTATGCCTCAAATAACATCTTCCTTGGGGAAGAGACCTGCTATCAGTGGTTCCAATGAGTGTTTGTCTGTGGTGTCTCACCTTGGTTAAGAACATGGGAACTGGATCCTGAGCTGCAAGAGGGAATTGCACCCTGACCCCCATGTAGCCAGAACTTGGCTCAGCACTTAAAAAAAAAAATTCTCTGAAAATTTAATCAATAATAATTTTAAAACTCATGCACATTTAAGAATAGAGTAGAAAGTGGGAGCGGGGGGGGGGGGTCACGTGGGAAAGTGTTTGCTGTGCAAGGCTGGTCCCCAGTTCCCACTTAATTATAAAGCAGGTCACGATGGCTTTTGTGTGTAAGCCACCATGTGTAAGTATAAAGTAGCCTAATTGGCAAGCCCTAGATCTCACATACACACACACACACACACACACACACACACACACACACACACACACGGGTAGGGTGGAGTGAGGAGAGAATGTTCTTCAAGACCAGCTTATTGTTGTTCATTACTAAGGAAACCCAGTGTTTTGTACCCTACTAGGCTGGATTTCACGCCCTGTTGGAGCTGCTTCTGTGCTTAGGAGGGCAATGAATTTTACAGCACAGCAGAGTGGAGGTGGGTGTACCACTCACTCCGAAACCCTGTCAGATGCCACAGGTGTGGCAGGCCAAATCTTTTAATACCATTTCCACTCCTGGGAATTAAATTCATTCTCTGTGAACAGGGATTCATAAATCCTGGCCCTGCCTTTCTGAACGGCCCTGTGATTTCACCAGGGTGATAAATTGCTCCTATCAAAACAGACATCGAATCTCCCAGGGACATAATGGGCTCCCACGGTACAAAGTATCACGTCTTAAGTGCCTGTGATCAAGACTGGTGCTGAAGCATCAAGTCTTGGGAAATCAATGATAGTATTTTTTTTTCTTTGAGCCTCTCTTAAGTTGAGAGAGGTAGAGAAGAGTGGATGAAAGGGATGCGATTGAATTAGAAAAGAAAAATCTATCATACAATTATTCTCCAGAGCCTATTAGCTGTGGGTTGTAGGGTGAGGCTGGGATTTGGGGTAGCTGGGCTAGCGTTTACAGTCTCCCCGGCTAAATGTGAAATGTGGGCAGGTGAAGAAGTGAGCTGTCAGGGAAGGTGATTTATGGAGGCCCAGAGGTGCTCCCTGACTGAAAAACTTGCCTGTTTACCAGCCCAGATTGCCTGCTGTTCCCCCAGAGCTGAAGGGCAGAGGCAGAGGCAGAGGCCCCCGTGACAGAAATGCAACTGTCACCTGGAAGAGAAACCCATTAAGCCATCAGCAGCTCTCAGCCTTTTATCTTAAACCGTGGCCCCTACATTCCTGGCCCTTTGCACTGACCTACAAGTCAACGGAAGCATGGGCATCAGTACCCCTTACTTCTTTGCCAATTCTCGTGTCTCACTTAGACTCTTGACTTTGTAGAAATGGCCAAAGCCTCTTTCCCCAAACCATATTGAGTCTGGCTCAGAGTCTGTGTTGGATGCATTCATTAGGACCTGACTGACTTGTCACCTCTCTAGGAAGCCTTCCTGGATGCTGACGGGGGCTTTCCCAGCTCTCACGGGAGCAGACAACAATCTTTCTGGTGTATAGATGGTTAACATTCTTACGTGCATTCACTCAACAAACATTTATGAAGCATCTACTATGTTCTAGGTGCCGTGCCATGTATGTGAGGGTCAAGGAAGGTCTTATTCTAGGAGATGTCCCAGGTACAATTGCAGGGTGAGCCTCAGGAAACCTGAGTCCTGACCCTTGTTTTCTGAAAGCCATGGAGGAGTGTAAGAGCACAGAGAGAAGGCTTCAGTGGTAGGGGGCCAGCTCTCCTGGTGTTTGTGCTTTATTGGTGGACTGACAATATTGGGTAGTTGATACTTCATGTTTTGAGAGTTGTATGAATTGGAGTAATCTACAACAACAATCTGGTTTTCAGAAATATCCTTTGTATTTTAGGAATCCTTATAAAAAAAGAAAGGAAACTGTTCTTTGTTTTTCTACCTTTTGGAATAACCATCACAAACTCTTATTGTGATGTAGCATTTATCAAGTATTTAGGAATTGCTGGGCACTGGGCCAGGTGGTTTAGCGTGGAGGTCTTTAAATCCCTGCTGGACAGATGAGGTAGATCCTGTGACTCCAGTTTTCAGATGCATCGGCTGATGGTGCTTAAGTAAATGACTGCAGATCACAACCTTGAACGTTGTCCCTGTGCTGAACCCAGATATCCGGGGATTCCCTGGCAACCTGTGGCTGTGCCCACCCCAGAATGTCCTCAGTTTAAAATCCATGCTAAAAGTTAGTAATGCTCTGCTCTCATTTTTGCTGGTGAGAAATCTTTAGAGGTGGGGTCACAACGTGGAGGACTCAGCTAACTTCCACACCTATGCTGCCAAACCACTATTTTTGAAACCAGATGCTGTGACAGGAGTGTCCCTGGATAATGTAGATAAAAGGAAGTGAGGGTATTCAGAGGAAGAGAATCAAAGGCAGCTATTCTGGGAGGGATTGATGGGTAGAAGGGGTGGGGTGGGTGTCAGGAGGCAAGCCATGAAGGATGGCTCCACTTCTGAAGCCTCAGTCAGCCCAGAGACAGTCCCCAGTCCCTGGGGGTACTCATGTATCCATAGCAGGCAGGAATGATGACCTTCTAGGCTCTGGGTTGGCGGTGCTATAGAACTCAGAGTTAGTCATGTTAAACAAATGCTACCTTTCCATTTCCCTTGGGGGAAAGAAAAAAAAAAAAGAAACCACCCACAAAGAGCATGCCTCTGTTGTCTTCGTCTGCTAATCCCAGCCCAAGGCTTGTGCCAACTTTTCCCATGTAAAAATGTTAGATGAAATTCCAGTGCCATCAAATGAGACCTTTCTTCTCCCACCTGCACATTATGACTCTAATAAACTCGTTATCAGCTCGTGAAAAATGATGGCAAACAGCTGACTGAAGGATCTGATAAGTCAGCAGTAAAGATTAACAGTTCTTTTCGGAGAAAGCCGTGAAGAGGGTTCCCTATTTAAAACAATTGTGGCATGCGAATTCGCAGCACTTAAATCATTATCGGCAATTAGTCCTTGTCAAAAAGGTTGCAGCTGGCTCCAATTACAGGTAAGATTTTTATAATTTGAACTTAGTGCATCTGAGAAGTCCGACTTGGAGGAACACTTTCAGGAGAGATTTGCAAATTGAGAAAAACTTCGAGGCATTTCAGAATTTAAATGTTCATTATTTCCAGAGCCTCTCTTTGTTATTGACATCTATTAATAAGTCTCTAGAACACTTCCCATAAACGTCATCCTTCAGCTGTCTCTATGCTAACGGAAAAATTAATGCTGATTTAAAAAATGTTTTTAAAAGTCATATGCATTAAACAAAAAGAGGAACAAAGAAGAGCACCAAATAAAAACAGTCGGATATCCCCCCTCCATGTCTACAGAGATAAGCACTTTTGTTTTAGATTCTTCTAGGAGATACTGCTATCACTTTGCCTAGAGTTGTTTTTGCTTTACATTCTTGATGTGTTTGAGTTCTTCATTGAGTTTCTAAGCTATGCATGGTGTCACATGCCTTTAATCCTAGCACTGGGGAGACAGAAGCAGGTGGATATCTGAGTTCAAGCCAGCCTGGTCTATAAGACCAGAGAGGTCCGGGATAGCCGCAGTCTCCCAAAACAAAAACAAACAAACAAACAAAAGAACTTAGAGTCTACCTGCCTTCCTTGTCTCTTTTGTGTGTGTTGCTTATTCTGATTATGTTTTTAAAAAATTCATTGATAGCCTTACAGATGTAAGTAACATTATTTTTTTAATCCATTGATTTTAAAATCTGCTGTAAGGTCAATTAAACATGTTCCTACACAAGATGCTTTTAGTTACAGCATTTTATCACAGCACTAGAATCCTGACTAGGACACTAACGCACCATTTGTAGAAGAGACAATGCATCTTTTAGACTTCCCAGGTTCTCAGTCATACACCTATCCCTCCACAGTCTTAGCTTTCCTTTGGACTCTGCCCACAGCTGTGTAGGCACACTGTAGAGTTGGCAGCCTTGGCTCTCTGTGATCAGTGTCCTGCTTGGCTCACTGTGAATTCAACCTTACAGTTAGACTGGTCTCTTACTAAACCCAGAACTTCCGCATTCCATAGACTAGCTGTCTGTCAAGCTTCTAGGTATCGGACACTCTCCTCTGGGATATGCTGCTGTTTTGATCCCCTACCTTGATTCATGCTTTAGTTATTTGTCCCATTTCAGTGACAAAATACCCATCAGAAACAGCTTGGGATAGGTTTTACTTTGAGATACAGCCTATCACGGTAGGGAAAGAGTGGCAGCAGGAACAGGAGGCAGCTGGTCACATGGTATCCATAGACAGGAAACAGAGAGAGATGCTCAGCTCGCTCTCTCCTTTATATTCAGCCTGATACCCTAGCCCAAGAAAGAAATGCCCACATTTAGGGTTTGTCTTCCTATTTCAATTAATCCAATCTTGAAGCTCTTTCATAGGCAAGGTGTTGCTAGATTCTATCAAGTTGACAATCACTGCCACCCATCACACTGTATGTGCCTCTGTGTGTGTGTGTGTGTGTGTGTGTGTGTGTGTATGTGTGTGGTGGTTGTTGGTGGGTATGGTAGGAACATTTTAGTGGCTTTATCTTTTCCCCTTGGGCCATTTTTGCTACCTGCTCCAAGGACTTAGAGCACACATTATGACAAGTCCCCAAATCTCTTTGAGTCATACATTTGGGACTGAGAGAATGTCCACTGTGGGTCTGTGGACCAAGGTATTCTGAGCCAGATATAGCCAGGCCTTTCTTTAAACCATTCCCCACATACTTCTACCTTAGCCAAGGACTCAGTCACCAGTGGCATCACACAATGTCTCAGGTCTCCCGCTATGGGTGTCCTCTCAGATCCTGTGCCTGGCAGTCCTCAAACTGTCCATATCACCCATTTCTTCAGGATGCCATCGCTTGCTTAAATGACCATGGACGATCAATGAAAACCATCACTATATACCCTTGTTGTGGTCAAAGGGGATCTCTTCTTTGGGGACTTCCCTCCCACTCAGCAAATTCTAGGTCTGAAAACTGCCCAGGTCCAGGCACCAGGTCCAGAGCTGATGTTTGATTTTTTATTGGGCAGATTCTTTAGCCTCTAGTATTTTGGGGTGGGTAGATTTGAACAGTGCCTTCCTTGGTCCAGATCATAGTCCTGGGTATGCTTATGTATTGTTCCCCCTTGGAGGGCTTTTCTGACTACCACTCCAGACTCCATGCTCATTGTAATAGTACCTGTTTCACTTCTAAGTAAATGTGACACTGGCTTCCATTAGAGAGTCTTGTTCTGTCATGCCAGATGGCCACCACTGGTGGTGCCTTTTTAAGGCACTGGTGGCTTATTCACCAAGTTCATAAGTGGAGTGGTTTAGGACCCTGAAGGACACTCTTGGTGTCTGGTAAAATGAATCTGAATTTGATATGCAACATGTCATTGCTAGGTAAAGTGGCATGTGCCTATGATCCTCATGCTGACAAATGAAGGCAGGGGGAATCCCTGGGGCTTGATGGATAGCCAGTCTAAACACATCAGTGAACTCCAAGTTCAGTGAGAGACTCTGGTTCAAAAAATAAGGAGGAGAGTGATTGAGAAAGACACCTGAGGTCAGCCTCTGGCTTCCACACACGTGCACATGCACATGCCCACACACATAGGTGTCCTATCCTTATACAGAAAGAGCACACTTTATTTTCTGACCTACAGTTTTCACCTACAGTGAATGTCTGCTCTGGAATGCTATAAACCCAGGT
Source organism: Mastomys coucha (assembly GCF_008632895.1). NCBI lineage: Eukaryota > Metazoa > Chordata > Mammalia > Rodentia > Muridae > Mastomys > Mastomys coucha. The sequence continues at coordinate 40,991,236 of NW_022196912.1, forward strand.
CCTTTCTTCTTCTATTGTCTAGATGGTTTCCTGGTTTCTACCTTACCCACTGGACATCATTGCTCTCAGCACTTCCTCAGTTCTTTGTCAGACACCCAGTGTCATGGAGGAGGCCTGCATTGATCAAGTCTCCCTGCTTCAACCCTCTGACCGTCCCCTCTTGACCCAGTGCCCTCAGAGGCCCCACCTGGTCTGGGTGCTGCTCATCTCAGCTAGGCCTTCCTTCAAATCTCTGTCTCTGTCTCTGTCTCTCTCTCTTTCTCTCTGCCTCTCCTCCCTTTCTTTCCTTGTAGGATGTCTCAAATCAACATTTGTTCACCCTAATTTGGTGGTTAGAAATATAAAATAAAATAAATTCCAAGTTTTCCTTTCCTAGCCCTGGCTCCCAGAATGACAGCTCTGAGTCTATTCATTATTAAGTGCCTATACCATAAGCTCTGGCTCATTCCCTGACTAGCTCAAAATTTATTTAATCCATTCAAACTATTCTATGTCCTACTACTTGACTACTTACCTCTCCTTCAGTCCCAGCCCACTTTTTCTTTAGCATCTTCCTCAGGGTATCTCTCAGTATCTCCCTGGAATCTCTCCCTGTGTTTCCCTTTACTCTCTCACTATTTCCCAGAGTCCTCTCTCTTCCTGCCAGAGTCTTGCCTTCTATTTCCTGCTTTAACCCATTGTCCATTGGCTTTTGTATTGTTAGGTGCTGCTTATAAGAGATTCTCTGTACAAAGAAAGTGTTGGCCCTTTCTTATCTTGTCTAGTAGATGACCCACTCTAGTCCTTAGACCTCTTTCCAGTACTTTACCAGCATCCAGGGCCTTGTTCTCTGCAGTGTGTGTGTTTCCTCCTCTGTCTCTGGGCTCTGCTTGTCCCATTACAGGGAAGTGCTAACAGTTTCTTTCTGCAGCCAGATGAGGATGCCCAGCATATAGCATCTTATCCTAGCTCTGGGGTCTTTGCTGGTATTGCCCTATATATACAATGCCACTGAGATGGCAATTTCTACTTGTCTCCCAAAGAGCAGGGCTGGATACCTTAGAATTATGAAAAAGAGGTCTCTACTCAGACCTGTTCTGGTAAAGAGACCAGGACATGTGGGCATTCTGTTCTCCAGCAGTGCTGTGAAACCCATATACTTCTGTGGAGAGCTGAGGGTGTCTCTTGCTTGCCCTGCTGAAGGAAGAAAGGACTTTCCTGAGATGTTGCAGATGTGGAGAGCTGAGACTCAGAAGATCACTAGCCAGGAGAGAGGATCATCCTAGGAGCAGGATCCTAAGACTCAAATGCACTGTTTGAAAAGACGGAAGTGGCTAAACAATTAAATGGAGATAAAGACACAAGTCAAAGAGCCCACTAAGTTGATATAGCCTTCTTGTCTCATAGAAATTGACATTTATTCAAGAGAATTTAGAAAGCATATAATCTTTATTTCTCACCAACAAGTTAATAAGGCCACACTACCATCTAACCTCTTGGTTGTAAGACATCTTCATATTCTAACAGGAGATCCTGCCCATTCTGTTTCTCTCCATACCATCCATTCTATACCGTTCTTCCCTCTCCTCCTCCCCTCCCTTCCTCCCTCCCTCTCTTCTCTTCTCCCTTCTTCCCTCTATCTTTCCTTACCCCCTCTATTTCTCCTCATCCCTTCTCTCTTTCCCAACTTCTCTTCTCCTCTTCTCCCTTCTTTCTTTCCTCGCTTTTTCCTTTTCTCTCCTTTTCTTCAGTATTTATTGATTCAACACCCATAGCAGGCTTTAATTTAGAAAGCACAAAACAGGTAGGGGCCATTTTGTCTGTTCAGTATGGGGTTGTCTGTCAGAGGCTGAGATTTCCAGGTATGCCCTGTCACATGCCTCTCTGTACTTCCAGGCTTCTTGGAAGGTCTCCCTGAAGATGTGAATGACCAACAGGTCTCAAGGTCTCTGGATGTGTGCTCTGAGATACGTGTCTGCAGACAATTTTGTTACTTTGAAAGCATCACAGTGTGCACTTTCAAAACCTAAGGCCCTATGGCAGTGGTTCTCAATCTGTGGGTCTCGATCTCTTTAGGGGCAGACTGACCTTTTCACAGGGGTAGCCTAAGACCATCAGAAAACACAGACAATTACATTAGGATTCATAAGAGTAGCAAAATTACAGATAAGAAGTAGCTATGAAATTAAATTACGGTTGGGGTCACCACAACAGGAAGAAAATGTATTAAAAGGTCATAGCATTAGGAAGGTTGATAGCCATTGCCAAGTGAGGTCACAGATGGTCTAATGTTCATTGAGATGTCCTTATGTTATGCACGGCATACATATTTACATTAATTTTAAGAATACTAGTTAGTACTTTAGAGTGTGTTGCTGAACAAGTAGAGTGTAAATGAACCAAATGTGAATTTAGATTTGGATACGTGTTTCTATGTCTCAGTGATTTCTAGCATGTGGCCTATTGAGGCATTGTGGGTATGAAATGTTACCAATTGCATATGTTTCTTCACATTAAAAAGATGCTTCATTATGGAAAACTCATACTTTTGGCCTTATCCTTTCTGCAGAAAATCACAGAGAAGCAGGCAAGAGAGCTGTTTCTATGCAAAAGTCAATGCATATAGTAATTAATCTTTTGTTTGCCTGAAACTTTCACACTCACAATGTTTAATTTCCACATCCCCATTCCTGTTCCTTTGTCATGGAACAGTGGTGCTGCCGCAGTTAATTAGGCAGCCTACATGCAAGTTTGGGAGACAGTCTGGCTGCCCCCTTCTTTTAAGAGTGCTCACTGGAAGCAGAATTCCTGTTTCCACTCATTCTAGCCTCACTATAGTGGGGCTCAATCTCATCCTTCACTTTCTCTTCAACCTTGGTCCCATGTCTAGACACCACAGTGTAGGCATGGAACCCTTTAGGATTCCTAAGATCAGGATTGATGTTTGTAAACAGTCCTTTAGGGAGAGATTTTAAAATGACAACAACAGACAACAGAAGTGAGTGTTGTTCAAAGTGCCTCCCCTGGGAGTAGCTGTCTGGCCACATAGCTCAAAATGACCCAGCAACGTCCAAGGCATTTGCTTCTCTCTCCCTGTGTCTCCTGAAGATTCACTTTGGAGCACATTCCTTTAATTAAGTTTGCCCAATTCTAGGAAGGAAGCAGACAAGCTTGATTATCATCCTTTGGGAAAGTAATGACCCAAGCTAGGACCAAGGTTCCTCCCCAGGGTGTTTGACTCATGACAAGATGGGAGCCTCACATCTCAGTGTTTGATGTGGGTTGTACATTTGGGGCTCTGTTGCAAACTCAAATACAAAAACAAAAACAAAAACAAAACAAAACACCCCTCCCCCAAACCAAAAGAACAGACAATTAACAGAGAGAATGAGTAAAAAGAGGTATTTGTAGCCTAGCACTGAGGCCTGATGGGACTTTCATTCAGTAGGCTGTGATTTTACTCCAACTTGATTAACTTCTGTATAAGGACTACAGCCTTTCTATCCTGAGGAAGCAGTCTGCCTTGGTGTCAGTGACTTCAGCCCAATGGTGAAGGAGGCTGGCTGTTGTTGGTCATGAGAATAAGCACTTAAAGATAAATTGTTAAGGGCTGTCAGAGTTGGTGGAAAACTTCCCTAACATACAGGAAGTCCTAGAGTATCAACCTTCCTGATGCTGTGACCCTTTAACACACTTCCTCATGCTGTAGTGACTTCCCCCAGTCATAAAATTAGTTTTATTGCTAGTTTATAAGTGGAATTTTGCTACTGTTGTGAATCATAGTGTAAATATCAGCATTCTCTGATGGTCTTAGGTAACCCCCATGAAAAGCCATTTGACTCCAATGGGGTCACAACTTACAGGTTGAGAACCACTGTTCTAGAGGCAATGTTAAGCACCACAAAATTGGGGGTGGTAGTACATGATCATAGTTGCAGTGACTGGGAGGTGGAGGCAGGAGGATGAAAAGTTCATGATCATCTTCCTCTATCTAGAAAGTTTGAGGCTAGCCTGGGCTACATGAGATCCTGTCTTTAAGAAGGAGGAGTTGGAAGAGGAGCAGGAGGAAGAGGAGGAGAAGAAAAGAAGTAGAAGGAGGAGAAGGAGAAGAAGAAGGAGGAGGAGGAGGAGAAGGAGAAGAAGGAGGAGGAGGAGAAGGAGAAGATTTAAGTTCCTACTGTTGTCTTAATAAATCATCCACCTTGGTAGCTAAAATCCTCAATTGGTTGGTTACTCTGTCTCTCTGTCTCAGTTCTAAATAGCAAAAGTCTGTGACAAGTACCAGTTACCAGTCAGGATCAAGAGCTGCATGTTTTTCAGGAGGCTCTTGGTGGGACTCCTTCCCAGACTCCTCCACCTTCTGGTGGCAGCTGTCATTCCTTGACTTGTGGTTGGATTGCTCCAAGTTCTTCCTCCATAATCATATTATTTCTCTTTGGCCTCATCTGCCAAATCTCTCCTCCTACCCTCTGCCCTGCACTTTTCTCTCAAATGGTCACCTGAGAAGCATTTAGGGCCTCTACTGATAACCCTGAATAAATGCCTTGTGTCAGGATCCTTAGTCACACCTGCCAAGTCCCATAGAAGATGATATTAAGACTGGAGGCTCTGGGGACTGTTCTGATGAGTTTGTTGAAGAAGGCTACTGGCCTGGTGGGATCAGCTGTGTGTGACACTCCACATGAGAGGCTAACATGCCAGGCTCTCTGCTGGCAGAACCAGGTGATAGAGAGGTCCAGCCAAGCCTCTCGGGGCTGAGTGGGATGGTGAGTGTCATGGCTCAGATCTCCTGCCGTCTGGAGAATAACCATCCTGAGATGAAGGTCTGTCAAAGCAGGAACTCATTTTATTGTATCAATCATTTCTTTATAAAAGGTTGAGAGAGGAGGTGGAGTTTTTTGCTGGGGTGAGATGACGTCAGGGGAGGGGAAAGTTGACAAAGGGTATGGGGTGACTGACTGAGCCAACAAAGTTACTCTATGTCAGCAAGAGCTAGGCAAAGGCAGGCTTAAGCAGGCCGTGCTGAGTTACTCCAGTATGGAAGTGACTGAGACAGTTTACAAAATTTGAGCCAGGCTCAGGTTTGTTCTCAAGGCCTAAACCAGGGCCAAATAGGGCCCAACACTAACAATCATGTATACAAAGGTTCTTCATCTTTTGAAGCCCTTCCCTCAACATGCAGCCTATAGAAAACACATGGAACTTATCACCAATGAGAAGCTGGGTATGATCAAAGCAGAACCAGATATTAAAAAATTAGAAGCCTTAGCCGGGCAGTGGTGGTGCACGCCTTTAATCCCAGCACTTAGGAGGCAGAGGCAGGCGGATTTCTGAGTTCGAGGCCAGCCTGGTCTACAGAGTGAGTTCCAGGACAGCCAGGGCTACACAGAGAAACCCTGTCTCGAAAAACCAAAAAAAAAAAAAAAAAAAAAAAAAAAAAAAAAAAAAAAATTAGAAGCCTTGCTTCAGGGTAGTGAAGTAGAAGAGGTGATTCTTCAGGCTGAACATGAGCTAAGTCTGGCAAGAAAAATGTTGCAGTGGAAGCCATGGGAGCCATTGGTGGAAGAGCCTCCTGCTGACCAGAGAAAGTTGCCAAGGTGATCACGATGTCTGGTGGTTGATATGAATTAAATGTGTAATTAAATGTTCTGTGATGCTAAAAAAAAGGTGACACTCCTAGGCACTAGGGGTTGGACATAGATGCATCTTTTGGGGGATGGAGAATTATTTTGCCTACTGAAAATGGCTCCCACTGTTGGTGTGACTGTCAATCAAGAGTGGTGAGGAGCTTATGGTCTTTATTACAGTTAATGCTTTTATTCTGGTGGATATTTGACACTAAAGCAGGGCTGTGGGCAGATACCCTCCTTGTAGTGTCTGTGGGAAGGACAACACTGTTTGTAGCCACTGCAGTAGCTCTGTGCTCTGATGAACATCAGGTCTTACAGGTGGCATTTGGAGGGGTTGTCTGCCTTGCTGTTGTGTGTTGATGAATGGATGGTCTTTGGTACAGCTGTCTCTGGGTATCTCTCTTTTATCTGCTTTCTATATCTTTGGGCCATGGATTGAATATGTATTGTTCTGTCTTCTTTAATGCTTCTGGGTCTTTGGGAATTTGGAATGATCAAAGGCTAGCCCCATTTTGGGAGCCCCTTGGCTTCATGTCAACAGTTCCTTTAGGCTTTGTTAGGATTCACCTACTTGGGAGCTACATGCCTAGGTCTCTGCTTGCTGGGACCCTTTCCACTGAGGTCCTTGAAGTTCTCCTACTTGAACCTCTCCTGACTATTGTTTTCTTCCCATTGTGCAGTTGTATTCCTGGCTTTTAAACCATACTGTGTTCCATAAGATCCCAAAGTGTATTTTCATGGATAAAGCACAAGTACTTGCTCCTTTCTTTCTCTGTGCCTTCCTGAAGCACCAGTCCTGCTGGAAGATATGGCTGTCTCCATATCTAGCCACTTGCATCAGGAGAGCTTTATGAGGAATGCCATTGGAAGCCACTGTGGTTAAGCAGAAGTGTGGAGAGAGGAAGTCTCCCTGGCCATCATGTTGATCTTGACTGTGTGTATATTTCATGAGTCCCAGTATGACCTCTTCCCAGGCATCTGACTGCATCATCTGCTATCAAATGTCCACGCCCAAGCCACTCAGGCCAAAGGAAACCCTTCAGTGTTTGGCATGTAACTTTCTGTTATCTCCACCTGGAAGGCCTGACTATCTACACTTTCATCCTTCTTTCATAGGCACTAGCCCTATTTCTTTGCTTTTGGAAAAAAAAATCAGTATTTATCTTGAAACTACTATCATGTATGGTAGAAATTAGCAGAAGACCTAAAAGGCAATATGCAGCTCACAGTTACATAAAAATAATGGGGAGAGCTTCTATGGGGATGAAGGTTAAGGCTTCAGGAATGGAGGGAGAGAAATTTGGGGATTGAAATAGTGACTTTGTGAAGCTAGTACTCTTTCCGAATAATCCCTGCAGCAAATGCAATCTAAATCCAAGTTCTTTTGAGTATGGAATCTCTAATCTACCACTGAAGTGTTATATACAAAGCCAAAGGGGAGGAGAGCCAATGAGATGATAGAGGAGGAAGATGAGAGAGGTCTCCACACCACAGTTTCAACCTTAAGTTCACAAAACAAAAATACTTTTTGACAGAGTGGTGGTATAAAGCTGGACATGTAAATGAAACATGGAGGAAAGGGATGTGGAGAGACAGCAAAGGAAAAGCTTAAGGGGCCAGCATAGAAGTTCTGACTAGCTGGGTATTTTGGTACATGCCTTTAATTCCAGCAATTTAAGGGCAAAAACAGGTGAATTTGGAAATGAATTAAAGGCTAGTCCATGTTGCAAAAAAGCAAATAAAAACAAAACAAAACCCAACCAATCAACCAAAAAATTCTGATCATTCATCAACATCTTCCCTTTGGAGAAAATACCATCACAATGAACTCAGATCACACACAATAAGTATTCCAGAGGGATTTCATGCTAGATCTAAACAGAGCATTGTAGAACCTGACACGAAAACATGAGGAGCGTTTTCTCACATAGGTAAATATCAAACACAGTCAAGATCAAGGTCATAGCCCAGAATAACCCCTTAGTGACCACTGAGGTTATAAACTGCTAAGTTTAACTAGCATCAAACATTCTTAGGACTCAACACATGGAAGAAGCTGCAGGTTGGAGAGAGAGAGAGAGAAAGAGAGAGAGAGAGAGAGAGAGAGAGAGAGAGAGAGAGAGAGAGGCAGAGGCAGAGAGAGAGACACAGAAAGAGAGACAAAGAGAGACAGAGACAGAGAGAGACAGAGAGACAGAGTCAGAGAGACATGGGTAAAGGACATGAAGAATTGGGTAGACAGAAAACAAAATGTCTAATGTTATAGACACTGGTGTTCATCTTTACTGACAGACTCAAACTATTAGGAAAGCAAGATATCAAGATTAAACATAAGGGCAGAAGTTGACAAAAATTTAGGTATAATGGTTTCACATTAAGGTGGAGAGATGGGCACCATTACCCACTGGAGAGAGGAGGTTTAGATTTGGAGCATCATTGGCCATTCTCTAGTAATGAAAAATATGCATGCTTGATAATGGCTCTGCAGTATCATTTCTAGGAATATAGTTTGGGAAAACACTGCTATATGTTCAGAACGACACAGGGATGGAGAACTGATTGCAGTATTATTGCAATAAAAGGATGGAGAACTGATTGCAGTATTATTGCAATAAAAAGTTCCTTTCATGGTTTATGTATGTGTGTGTGTGTGTGTGCATGGTTGTTGTTCTTCTCATTCTCACCAGATAGAAACCTGCACAGTTAGTAAAAGGACTTCAGTAGCTCAGTCTATGTTAACATGGGGACATCTCAGAGCCAAAGTGGCAAGAGGACAAGAGACAAAAGTTGAAAAGATGCTTAGTGTGATGCCTGTGCAACAAAGTCCACATAGAGCAATGTCTTCTATTGTTTATGGAGACAGATATATGCATGTGGCCAGGTGAGCTGTTTCCCAGAGAAGAGTTGGGGTGACTGGACGGAGAGGAGTCTCTACTCATGTACATGTAACTCCTCCTGTCTTCTTCTTTCTCTTTTTTCTGTTTCTTTTCCTTTAATAAGAATGATATGCGTCCTTCCGGTCTCTCTGGGCTGGTGTCCTGAGTAGACCTTGGCCGCAAGCTCTGTAGCCAGTCCCACAACACCCAGAGGAAGCTCCACTCCCAGGCACTCTGACAATCTCAGGATCAGAGGTGAGGAAGACATAACATCTGTCCCAACACCAGGAGTACCTGGGACCAGTGGGACTAGGCACACAGGAACTCTGCCAGCAGAGTGGCTCAGGTTCCTTCCAGTCTCTCTGGGCTAGTGTCCTGAGAAGACCTTGGGCGCAGGCTCCGAAGCCAGTCCCCCAACACCCAGAGGAAGCTACTGAACTCCCAGTGCTCTAACAAGTCCAGGATCACAGGGTCCCAGAATCACAGGATCACAGAGACAGCTTAACTCTGAGGAGTTCTGATCACAACCAGGATCACAGGAAAGACAGGCTCCAGTCAGATTTAGCAAGGGCAGGTAGCACTAGAGATAACCAGATGGCAAGGGGCAAGCACAAGAAAATAAGCAACACAAACCAAGGTTACTTGACATCATCAGAACCCAATTCTCCCACCATAGCAAGTCCTAGACACACCATCACACTGGAAAAGCA
>NW_022196912.1:41001231-41017730 GCF_008632895.1 Mastomys coucha
AAGGATAATAGATGGAAAACGTCAACATAAGGAGCAAAACTACACCCTAGAAGAAGCAAGAAGGTAATTTTTTAACAAATCTACACAAACCTAATTCCACCTTTTACAACAAAAACAACAGGAAGTGACAATTACTTTTTCTTAATATCTTAATATGACAATTAATATTACCAACATATCCTAATTGATTGAAATTCAAAAATATGAGGAATTAGAAATTTGTTGATTGTTATCCAATGATCTCTCTAATTTGGTATTTGGAGAGATAGGTCCAACATTGTACAATCTATATACACTTTCAGCTTGTTTGTTCGTGACAGTGTCTGGCTGTGTACAACATAAGGGTCTTGAAATCTTGCTTCTCCTATCTCAGCCTCTCTATTAGTAGTATTGTTTATTTCATGTCTACACTATAATATGGTTTTCAGAACAGCTTATATATTTCAAAAGTATTTATATACCCAAAAGAAACATAGACGATTAACTAGGGAGGTGGCTTGTAAGAGAACAACAAAGTAAGACTGAATGCTTTGCTTGACATTTGTAACTCTTGTATCAAGTTTGAAGAAGAGGACTTTATAAGTTACTCTTTCTCTGAGATCAATGCTTTCCCAAATTATTACAGCTAATGAACCAAATTCTTACCCTCACCTAATGTCTGTGCCACCCTCCAAGCAGAACCATTGTTCTTTGAAACAGTTGGTGAATGACTTTATGGGTATACCATCTTAATCCATACACCATTTCTTAAATGAATGTAACCTGTTCTCTGTGGGCTGAGAATGAAGTCACTCACTCAAGTCAAATAGCTTTGACCATTAGCAGGAAGTCTGTATCCAAAAATCGAGCTTACAATTCATTTCTTGGTGCAGTAGAACTATCAACTCTCAGCTTAGCTACGATGGAGGTAAAATCCTTTGGTGATGTGAGGGTCATTGAATTACAGCCTTATTACAATGAAATCCAATGTCTAAAAATTGTTCTTATTTTGGGCTTGTATCACAGTAAGAGCCAAGATTTTAAACTCTACTAAATACAAAACCAACAAAAAGACTTTATGTATTCATGTTCATTTAAGAAAATACTAGTAGTGATGTATTATTTTTAAGTATACAGTTAATATGTTTGGAGTTATTTAAAATTTATATTGAGAAAAATGTATTTTCACTATTGCTGTAGATGAGTACCTACATAAGACTGTTAAATTGATTGTTGTTTTATATCAAACAACTTTTATAATACTTATTTTTATTGTTATAATATTTTTTAATTTTAAGGAACATGACAAAAAAGATATTGTAGGTATTGAAGGGGGGCTCTATGGGAGGAGCAGTGGTACAAAAGGGAAACAAGAATGTGATTCAATTATATTTAATTTAAATATGTTTTTAAATGTGGAGGGGAAGAAATCTCTTGAGGAAATGGAGATATGACCTGCAAATGTGGTACATGTGTCTCTGTGTGTGTGTGTGCATGTTTGAGTGTGATGGTGTACTTTTGTTTGTATACATGCATGTGCAGGCACATGTATACTCTGCTGTGCATGGAGACACATGAGTGTCCTGTTCTAGTGCTTTCTACCTTATTACCTCAAGACAGGGTCTCTCACAGAACCTGAATCTCCTGTTTTAATTACTGTCTGATTAGCAAGCTTCTGGGATTCCTATTTCTGCCTTCCAATCATGTACAGTCACACTTGGCTGCACATGATTTTTACTTGGATGTTGGGATTCAAACCTAGGTCCTCATGTTTGAACAGAGAGTTATTACCTGCTGAGCCATATTTCCACCCCGTAGCTTATAATTTGAATAACAGCTAAGTCCCTGAGCCTCAAGTCTCCTTCTCTGAGCTCTGTGGTTATCATCAGTCTCTCTAGATATCTGTTCCTCCTGGTGACCTTATACAGTATCCTCCAGGATATTATTGTCTTGTGTAACTTGCTTTGTCAAAGGATGTCTACAATGCTTAGGAGGTTAATCTACCCTGCTCCCAGTAGATGTTACATCTTCATCAAGTTCCTTCTACTGCCAGGGCTCTGATAGCAAAAGCAGTGAAGGACTGCTCCTAGTGCACTGACCTGCAGAGCTCCTAGGATCCCAGAGACCCCTTGTGAAGAAGAAAGAAAATCATAGTCACCAAGTGAGGTAAGAAGTGAATTCTGCACACACAAACACACATCTGGGAATCTACCTTTCTATGCCTGTAGCTCTGAGTGTATAAAGCCAAACGGTTCCTAATAAAGCACACAGCAGACTGAAATGCACACATTTTGGCTTGGGATGCTCCTTGCTCACATGCCTATGTCAGGGTGTGGAGGAATTTAGCTCTTGTGAGATGGGTGACTCTGCTCTCCAGCAGGGTCCTCTGTGGGGACTTTTCTGGAGCTTCCAGTCATGGAGTCCTCTGTGATATATCTGGCCATTCTCCTGGCTCCCCTGTGTTTCTAATGTCTGGCATCACTCCTTTTTGTTTCCCTGTTCAGTGCCCAAGAAGACAGAGCTGTGTGGATCCCTCGAGGCAGACACAGGGGACAGAGTGGTGAAACAGATCATCAGGCCATCGATGGAACAGCATTCTCACAGTGGAAGCATGTGATCATGGGGTTTTCAGATCTGATCCACCACCTGTGGAGACATCCTGGGGTCCATCCTATTGAACACCAAGGTCTGGCTCTGACTCATCTTAGGACCAGGCCCCACTTCCTTTTTCGTTTTCACCCTGGTTCTTTTCACCACTGCCTGACCTGTGTTTTGACCACACAGCTTAGTGACTCTGTTCACTCTGCTCTCTTCTTCCAGGGTAGGATGTCTATTTCCCCTTGGTGCTGTTGAAATGTTCTCATCCTTGGGAGGCCTCAGCTCTCTGCTTGATTCTTTTTATCCTGGCAATCATGGTGAAAGCCTGCTGCGATATATCTGTCTCATTCCCCGTGAGGCATTCTTGGAGGTGGGCATTTGTTCACGATCATCCACGATGCCCTGCAGTGTCTGAACACACAAGGGCCCAACATTCCCTTTGAAGCTCTTTGGGTTTGACTTTCATCATCGAGCACTATGCAATTGAAGAGATACTACATAGAATCTGGGCTTTGAACCTATGGCCCCCGTCTCTCTAGACTGTGTGCCATAAAACCTTACCACACTGACATGGGGGGGAATACCCAGGACTGTTGAGAGGGTCATATTCTATTACAGGCTCTGTGTATTTGTATGTTTGTGAGGATGTATGTGCATGTGGGAGTGTATATTTGTGAGTATGAATGTATGTATGTGAGTAGATTTCTCTGTGTGTTTGTGTGCTTTTTATTATATTTTGTATATTTATAAGTATGTATGAATGTGTTTACATGTTTGCTTGAAAGGACATTTGTATGTGCTTGTGCATCTACTGTGTGTGTTAGGTTTGTGTTTGTGAGTGTATTGTGTGTGTGTGCTTATCATATTTTAACAGGTAACCGAAGTAGTGTGATATTGTACCTATGGGAAGTCACTCTGTCTCCAGTTATCCCATACTCCTTCTACTATTTTGTCCCCTTACCCTCCCCCCACGAGGGGGTAGTGATAAATCTAAGAGGCAGAAAGATGCTCTTTTGAAGTATTCTTATCAGTGGTGCTATTTACAATGGATCGTGTGAAGCATTTTCAGGGTGAGCTATTTTAGGACACTGCCCTTTGATGTAGGGTACCCTAATCACACCCTTGGGTATCCAGCCCTCATCTCTCCAAGCACCTCTCATTCCTAGTGCTGTGATTATATCTTCCACTGTTCACAGTTTCTTTTTCTTTTTTTTCATACTGGTGTAAGAAAATCAATTATTTAAGGTGATTGCTTTGATCATCAGCTGCAGGTTTTCAATGGAAAAAAACCCCCTCCGTTGTGCCGTTCTCTGCCAGCCTCTGCTCTCTCAGCACGGAGGCAACCCTTCTGAGGGCCACCTTGGTGTCTCTGTGTTCTGTCACCACCTGTCATGAGCAACAGTCAGCCAGTCTCCTCACTGAACACAGCCCTCTGTGATTGTGGAATTCCCATAGTCCCTTTCATCTGACAGCACTGTCCAGTCTCTGTTAAGTGGCCACTCAAGCTCTGAGTGAGGATTCTTATCTAGACCTCTTCAAAGAGGCTGGGACTGTGGAATTGTTCCCTGTCTGCCCTGCACAGGCATCTTAGTGGTATTTCCTAATACACTGCTTTCCATGGTTGGGTGGAAAGAATTGGAGGTCAAGAGGGAACTGTGTAAATTTGCATTTATGTCATATTAATGAGGTGCTAATTGCTATTGCAACCTTTTAAATGCAAATGACTCTAGTCTGGTTTTCATTGTCCTGTACCTGGCCTCTAGCCTTCCAACCTCTCTACTGTTGTCAAAGTAATTATTAATATCCCTGTTAATAAAGAACAAGTTTCATGTCTGAGCTGTTCCCTGCTCCATGCAGGAGATCCTGTGAGGCTAACAAGGTCATTTCAACATTGTTAAGGTCATTAAAAAAAAAAAATCACAGTGTCTCCGAAAAGACAGGGCCATTTGCAAAGTGTGCTGTAGCTAATAGCTGTGTGTTGAGTAAGCATGGAAGGGGTTAACCCACAGGAAGCTGTGAAGTCACTAATGCTATCTAATCTTCTCATGGCTCCATTTCTGGTCTCCTTTCTGCAATAGCAAAGTGATATGGGGTGGAGGGTGGAACCACATGCTGAAGTTCAAGGCAAGAGGAAGAACCCGTGAATACTGCTTGTCATATCTTAACTCAAAGGGGAGAAAAAGAACAGAAATTCTACCATAAACACAAGTAGCTATGAAATCCAGCATTGTCCATTGTCACCACTGTCACTGCTGTCAAAGATATCTAGAATGGACACAAAGGCCACAGGGGCCTGGGAACCATGCTGATCAAAAACCCTGGGTCATAACACTGGCTTACCAAAGAAGTAAATGGTGATCTGTGTTAGTCCTTATGGAAAGGCTGATAGTTTCTTCTTCTTGGGGTTTTTACATTAAAGCCTTAGCTTTTAAATGACACTTTTCTTGATTACTGAGATTGTCAGTTCCTCTTTAAATTTCATCTTGGTTGTGTTACCATCCTAGCCGGAGCAATTTTGTGAGTGGTTGTTGATTTCAGTTAAGAGGGTTTTAATCCTGCTATAGATGTCCCTGCTGTAGAAGTTGGGGTCTTGAGTTTTCTTGGACTCACTGATTTATTTTTCCATAAGAACCATAGCCCCTGCCCCTCACTGCCTCTGAGAACTCTTGCTGGGTAGCTGGTATCTGAGTGTTTGTGGGCATGGCTGTTTTAGGTTTTCCTAGGTATAGGTAGGCCAATGAGAATAACAAATAGTTCTGCAGATAAAAAAAAAATGGAACTATTTGGTATATGCCAAGCCAAAGATGGATGCAGGTTTTGGATTCAGAAAGTATGTAGGATTGTTTCCCATTTTCATTTGTGTGTGTGCCTATTTTTATGTGTCTGCAGGTACATATACATGTATGTATACATGCATGTGGAGGTTGACATTGGGACTCATCCTTTACAACTCTCTCACCTTATTCACTGTGGTGGGGGTCACTCAATCAAACCCAGAGCTCACCTCCTGGCTAGTCTTAGTCAGCTTTCTCTGGAGATCCTCTTCTAAAGCTGGGATTATAGGGAGGCCATCACACACCAGACATTTATGTGGGTGCTGGATATATGAACTCCATATTTTGTATTTGTGTAGCTAGGTCTTACCCACTGAGCCATCTCCCCAGCCTGTGTGGCTTACAATCAAGCTTTGTTCTCTTTTTAAGCTTGGTATTTTCAATTAAAATTTCAAATTCTTTGGTCTCTGTTTTCTTAACTGCTGATGACAATAAGGTGTATTTGGAAGGGGCTACAAAGATGACAGAAACAGTCTGTGGAAAGAAGCGTGTTCACACGGGAACCTGCCCCTTTGCAGTTCCCCTCTTCATGGGAAGAAAACCCTTATTTTCACAAACATTTGCTCAATTCTGGATTCCCCAAGTTGAAGAACCAATGACTGCCAAGTGTGTTTTTGAGCAAGCTTGAATTTCAGGTTAGTATTAGTGTGGTGTGTATCTGTATACACCGTACTAAGGATGGATAATGTGGGTTTGTGGGCAAGAGTGCCATGGGGCATGCCTAGAAGTCAAAGAACAACTGGGTGGAGTCAGTTCTCTCCTTCCACCTTCATGGGCTCCTGGGGACCAAACTCAGGTTGCTAGGCTTACATGGCAAGCACCTTTGCAGATTGAGACATCGCATCTTGCTGGCCCAGCTTTAAAGTTTTATTTGATCTCTCTCTCCTTTTCAATTAATTGCATCATTTCCCACTTCCCTGTCCTCATCCCAAGTCCTCCCATGCACCCTTTTGCTCTCTTTCATGTTCATGGCCTCTTGTGCTTTAATTGTTGTTACGTATTATGTGTGTATGTGGGTATGTATATTCCTATATAAAAAACCCAACCTGCTCAGTCTGTACAATGTTACTTGTATGTACATGGTTTTAGGGCTGACCACTTGGTATTGGATACCCAACTGGTGTGCTCTTCCCTGGGGAAGACTATTTGTCCTGCTCTCAGCATTCCTTGGTTGTCTGTAGTTTAGACAGCCACTTTTGTGAGACTTCATGGGTTTAGTTTCAGATCTTTCAAGGAGACATGGTCTCACGGGAAACTCCCTGTTCCTCTGCCTCTTACAATCTTTGTGATTCCTCTTCCACAATGAGCCTTAGGAGTGGAAGTTGTTTTGCAGATGTATCAGTTGAGACGGGGCTTCACTCCTTTGCATTTCGATTGGCTGGTGTTTTCTGTAATGCTCTCTATGTTGCAGATAGAAGTTGCCTTGATGAGGGGTGAAGAACGTACTCATCTGTTGGTATAAGGATAAATATTTAGAATGTAGTTAGGGATGATGATGCTGGGTTAGTGAATGGCAGTTGTAGGTTCTCCTCCAAGATCCAACACTTTACTAGCCCCAGATAGTCTAGGTTTCCAGTACCAGGCATGATGTCGTTCTTGTTGAGCGGGCTTCAAGTATACTTAGAGAATTGTTGGTTACTGCCAAAGTATGCATACCACTATTACACCCTTTAGGAATTATTGGATCATGATGATTATAGTTGTGGTTCATAAGTATAATATCTATGTAGGACTCTTGTTGCTTCCCACTATTTGTACAGCCCATTGACGGACTTGAACTAGATATTTCTTCCTGATTCCTACCCACGTTGTAGAAGCTTCTATCACAACACTGGCTCACTTCATAGCATTTTTCCATCAATGCCTCTCCTCTGCTAATACCTGTATATCTCAACACCCATATATTCTTCATGACACTTTACAACTTCTTCACACTCAGGCAACTTGGCAGAAGATGCCTTTAATGGGGGAAAATTTTTTTATTGTGTTTCTTTCTGTTGTATGAGACTATCCTCCAAGTCACCACCTTCTAGAATTCAGCTGGAGTTGTTACAAAAGATTGCCATAGCGGGATTAGTCAACATTCCCTCATAGAAGGAGTTGTTGGAGTCATGGAACTGTTACTTGAGTATCTAGCAACCTCTCCCAACTAGTTGTATGCAATTCTGCCTTGATTGCACTTGACCTCCAGGTCTCTGGGAAGGTTTAGAGTATACAGATTAGAAAGACCAGGGGAGGAGGCCTCATCTGTACAGCCATGGGGTGGTCATTATCCATGCTGGATTCAGACCTTCCAATGTGGCTGCTTTAGGTCACCTGTGCTGTAACCCCTCACCCACTGCTCTATAAGGAAGCCTAATGATATTATTGGTTTCCCAGAATAAACTTAACAGAACTGCACCTTAGTTTATCATTGGGACTAAAAAGAGGGGCAGGCATACTTATGTCTTCTCTTTGAGGGCTTTAGCAATACTGTCCCACATGGATTTAGGTGGGTGCTTCAAACAATTTCCCAGCTATACCAACTAAGGATTTGACTAAGACTCCAATTATCTTTCTGTTTTAAGTCAGAATTGAGTTTTGAGCTCATGTGTGTGCAGAACCACCCTCTGCCTTTACGCTGCCCAGATATCTGGTCAGTGTGGTGTTGAAGTGTAAAGCCCTCAAAGGATGCCTGAGTGTCAGTCGATGGTTTACTTTGGCAGAGCACTGCCCCTGCCTGTCGCTCTCTAGCCCCATAGCTTCCTTGGGTATCCCTATGCACATGCATTGTGGCAACTGTCCAGGCTAATCTCCAAGCCTCTTCCCGTGTTAGCCAGCCGTTGTTTTCACAAG
This sequence comes from Mastomys coucha, assembly GCF_008632895.1. Lineage (NCBI taxonomy): Eukaryota > Metazoa > Chordata > Mammalia > Rodentia > Muridae > Mastomys > Mastomys coucha. Next base: position 41,009,478 of record NW_022196912.1, read on the forward strand.
AAGTAAGCAGATGTATGGGAGCAACCCCAGAAATCCTGGCATGGAAAGAGAAAGAACACCTCATGTTTTTCTCCACCAGTGTCTTGCAATCATTAGAATCCTTCCCAGATGACAGCAAGTTGGACTCGAGTATGAATTTAACAACAGGGATTCATTAGCACTCGGTAAGCCCCCCCTCCCATGGGTAATGAATTAGGAGTGGTATCTGCTTCCAAGAATTGGTAATTGATTAAATATAGATTTAGATAAAAAGAGATGATATAACATATCCACATAGTGTGCTAGGTGCTAGGCTCTGGGGACTCATCACACAATCTTTATCCTCACATACAAACATCCCAGTGGGATAGATGCTATTATTATTATTACTATCATTATTATTATTACTTTTATATCTGAATAACCAAGACATAGAAGGTTGACACTCCCTCTCCCAAGTCCTATGGCCAGCAGTTAGGAAATCCAGAAATCAAAGCCATATTTGATGGTGTGAAGCCTATGTCTCTTCCCATACATGGGTATCTATCTGGTCTTTCCCCATGTCCCCACTCTGCCTTCTCATCTCTGAAGTGAGTCCAGGATGTGGCTGACCCATTCGTTGATTGAGCAAGGTCTTGTTGGAGAAACAGTGGACACTATGTACATTTGGTGGCTATCAGGCCCCTGTTTCTGCTTGCTTTTAGGTCTTTTGTGTTTTTGAGGCTCTGAGGAAGGGCAGGGTGGTGAGTGAGTGAGACTGGTCATCTCTTGTTGGTGGTAACACCACATACCACAAACAAGCCAGCTCCCCACAGACAAGCCAGCTCCCTACATGTCAACTCCAGTTATTAACCCCGAGCACATGCTGGCAGGGTGAGACATTTTCAAGGACATATTTTGTGGTCACATAGGTCAGAATCAACTTGAGTCAGAATGGGGAAAGTTAGGACTTATTCAAGATTAGGAAATAGCTCGAACCTTAGAAATGAAATGGATGAGGCATAGGAAGGTGTAGAGGTTTGCTCATAACTTAGGAGACAGAGGGGCAGAAGGGGACCCAGATCACCATTTTGTTAATATCTTATTTGCATAATAACAAGTTGATTTACTTACTAGAGATAGAGGCATTCTTCTGCTTTCTGAGGCAAAGACCTTGTGTCATATCATTTCTTAGAGAACCTAGCTCCTCACATCCACCAAACCACAGCACACTCTGGTCCTTGTGGAGGCCTTACCTCCCTGCCTCCCTCTCGAATCTCCTGTGGGATGAGGCATGGACGGATGGGAAGTTGTTCAGTTCCTGCCGAGGTAGTAGCTCCAGCCACACTCTTTATTGAGCGCTCACAGAAAACACTTTAAAATTAAATTATTAATGCTTCTTAGACACATATTCTTTCAATTTCAAGTAGAGCGAGGTGGCTCTCCTTTGAGATAACCCAGGGAAGCACCTATGTAAATGAATCGTAGACTGTTTGAATGAGTGCGCGAGGAACACAACCAAGCCAGAAGCTGTGCCTTTAGGGAGCTAGCGTTGCTGTGTATTTGGCTATTTCCTGTACTGATTGTCTGTGAGTGAGTTCCTGGGGTGTGTGGAAGCAGCACTCCCGGTATACTTGGGTGCTCCCCTGCTGTGCTGCTTTGTTTTGTCAACTTGATACAATCTAGAGTCTGGGAAGAGGGAACCTCAACTGAGGAGTCGCTGCCATCAGATTGGCCTTTTCGCATGCCCAAGGGGCATTTCTTTAATTAATTAAACATTTTAAATTAAATTTGATTTTAATTTAATTAAAATTAATTTATTTCAACAGTACAGGAGGGTTTAGCCCATCATGGGCAGTGCCATCCCTGGGAGCCATAGAGAGTGAGTCAGTAAGCAGGTGCCTGCTTCCATTCTGGTTTCTAGGTTCCTACCTTAGTTTCCCTTGATGGATTATTATCAACTGTAAACTTGAATAAACCCTTTCCTTCCCAGGCTATTTTTTGGCCATGGTGTTGGTTACAGTAACAAAGACCCAGTTTAAATTGCTACATCAGGAAAAAGGTTTTCTGCGTAAAGCTGAACTTCAGCTTAGTGTGAAATACTCCAAATTAGTGCATCCCATGGCGATGCCTTGCTGCCCTCCTTTCCTTTCTTGTTCCCGTCAAACACGAACTATTTGTGGGTAAGCAGAAGCGGAAGAGGCAATCTTTTGGGGGACTAATAGACTTTGTGGGGGTGGCGAGTGAAAAATAGTATTGGAGACATCTCTTCTTCAGTGGCCACACTTCTAGATGCTCATTCTGAAAGTGGGCGAGCCTGTCTGTTCTCAGCAACCTTCTCTGAGATGGAATCTGAGGATGCCATTTCAGCTAGATCAGTGTTTCAGGGATGTCTACATTTTCTTTGCTGCTGAAAGATACAGGAAGAGAAAAAATCTGGGGGAAAAAAAACCCAAACCAACCAACCAACCAACCAACCAACCAACCAACCAACCAACCAACCAACCAACCAAAAAACCAGAAGAGAAGTGGCTGCAAGAAGCCTTTTCCTTTGGTGCTGCTTATCAAATTTGTTTGTTTTTAAATGCTAGCTACATTGGCTTCAGATTCCTCAGGGACCTTTTATCTGAAGTGGGCCTAGGCTTGAAGGATGCTCTTCTCAGTGGTGACCTTGAGGTGATCAATACACCATGGAAGTTCTGGAGACCCTAGTGACATTTCCTGGCAGAGCTGATGCATTAGGTCCTCCTTCTCAGCTCCTTCAGAAGCCACCGTTGGGCTATAGATGACTTTTGTCCTTTGGGCTTCACCTCTCTGGCTTCTATTTCAAGGGAGGAAAGTGGGGTGTGGAAGGTCCTATGCCTGAGGTTCTTTTGAGTCCCCAAGGGCAGGGAGCATGCCACTTGCTGAATGTTTCCTGCTTTGCAGAGTTGAAAGAGCATGTTGAAAGAGTTTCACAAGGGTTCTGGCCCATTTCTCTGATGGTCCTTCCCATTTTCATTGCCTGCTTTTGCTGATAGCAGATGCCTGTGTGAGGAACTGGGTGGGTGGGGGCACACACTTGTAATCTGACTACTAGGAAGCACTCAGAATGCAAAAGGCAGGAGGATTAGGAGTTCAAGGCCAGCCTCATATAGCTTGAGCCTCATCTGGACTACAGGAGACCCTATATCAAACAAGCAAGCCAACCAATGACAGAGCTCATGTGATGTGGATTGGGAAAAGTCAGAAGTCAACGAAGTCCAGGGAAGGTGATATCTGAAAAAGTAAGCCTTGGCATTTGAAACTGCTGGACTTCTCTTCCCATGGGCATCTGCTTCCCCATCACGAGGTGACTCATTCACCTAGAGCCTGGCAGTGTGATTTGTGCCCCACTGCCCAGATGTTATTAGCAACAACTTCTGTTCTCACATGTAGCCTGGATTGGACCATGCTTTACCTGGTCCTCTACTTAGGGCCTACCCCTCATGCCTCTGCTCACAAATGTTCTGAAAAGCTGAGATTTTTCTCTCAGTTTCTCCAAACAGTGGTAGCTCTGCATCCTTGAAGGCGCACCTTACTGCTGGTCCTGGGAGAGGAAGCATCCTATTAACTCCAAAGTCTCTATGGTAGAGTGACCAAAGCTTTAACCTCTGACACATATATGTTCACATGCACATACACATACATATACACATATACATATACACACATATGTACACACACATGCAAATAGATGTACACACATGTGTGTACATATACACACAGATACATGTACACATATACCCATACATGTATAGTAGTGATGGTTAACCTTGGTAGTCCACGTGACTGGATCTAAAATCAACTAAGAGACAAACTTCTGGGAGGGCTTTTAGGGATCAGGCTATCTGAAGTGAATGATCCATCCTAAGTATGGGTGGCACCTCTCATTGCTAGCTTAGATAAAAAAGAGATCCCCTGGGGGAAGTTCTGGGTTTTGCCTCATTCCTATAATATCTTGCTGGTGAGTTTATCTACCCTGTCACTGCTGTTGCTGCCACCACTGCCACTGCAGCAGCAGCTACATTTCTTCATTTGATCTCAGAACCCAAATCCACTGCCTTCCAAGGCAGACTGAAGGCAAGGGGCTCTTCAGGAATCTGCCAGGCCTCTAGCCCAGGTTGGGACAGCTAAGTCATCCAGTCTTGTTGACCGAACAGCTACTGAGTTCTTAGCTTCTTCCCCAGTGTGTAGGCAGCTATTGTTAGGACAACCCAGACCACTTCATGTAAGCCAATCTACAGTCTTATTCTGTCCCTATAGAGAACTCTAATGTGTGTGTGTGTGTGTGTGTGTGTATACAGTGTATATGCGTATATGTGCATATGAGTATGTATATGTGTTTACTCATGCGCGCACACACACATATACACCTGTTTTCTGTTTCCTCTCGAGTTTTGGCTACAAGCTTGAGTAGGAAGTATGCTTTATTAATTTTACACTTTGTCCCCTTCCATATAGATGTTTTCTTTTTGTTCTTGTTGTTGTGCTTTTTGTTATGAGATAGCATCTCAATTTAGGGTCTCACTGTGTCATTCTAGCTGGCCTTGAATGTAAGAATATGCCTGCCTTAGCCTCCAGAGTGCTGGGATAAAAGCTAAAAGTGGCATGAGCCTTTGGCTAAAACTTTTTTTTTTTCTAAAGAGCGTGTTGAAGGGTGTGATAATACTTGAGGTTTGGATGTATTCCAGAGGCCCTTTGGCCTGCCCTCATGCCCAGTCTAACCAGATCACTAATTAGTCTCTGGGCTTGCAGGACCTAACCAGGTGACAGAGGTATCCCTTATGCCTTTGGGATGCACCTGCCCTGTCTGCCAATGGAAAAAAAAATCTTCCATACAGTATTTATTTCTAGATCCCCTGAAGCCAGGAACCTCATCGAGGTTGTCCCAGGGTCTCCCACACATCACCTGGTCTGATGTGGGCATCTGTTTAGGATGTAGATGCCTTTGGAGGGAAGGGCCAAAAACCACATCTACTGACCTCTCAGGGACTCTGGAACATGATCCATCTTCTTGGACATGCACTGTGTCACCGTAAAGTCATAGTAGGCTTGTTACTTTAGATTGCTGTCTATTGCAGCTTTATGATGCTATTTCTCCATATCATGTTAGAAAGATCTCATTACCTAGCTCTCTGGGTGCCTGGGGTGGAGGAGCTCTTCAGCCTTCGTCTCCCCAGCTCCTTTTTTCATTCACTGCCCAGTGAACCTTCCCTGGCTGTTCCCACTGCCAGCACTCACAGATTCCTAGTGGATATTGGTTGCTTTTTCCCTGTTAATCCAGACTGTTCTGTAGCAATTGTGGTCCTTGAGCATCAGGAGAAATTTAAATGAAAGGCAAACTCTAAAGCCCTCCTCATGAACCTGAGGAGGAAGTGAGTCTGGCAGGAAAATAAAGGGAACCCAACAAGGCAAGCCTGGCCACTCCTCATAAGCCAGCGTGTGGCGGGTTCTAGGAAGTCCTGGGGAAATAAAACCCAAAGAGAAGAGTAAGCTGGCGTGTAGAGGTCCCCATTGCTGCTGGTGTTGTTTATATGTCATGATTGGCATTTGGCCCATCCTTCCAGGTTAATTCATTATCTGACTGAGGGGAGGGGAGACTCTGGGAGGAGTATGAAACCACTGTTGGCTTAAGCGGACTGTGACACACATAGAAAAAAACAGCAAGAAATGCTGTCTCAGCAGAGAAAGGAGGCATATTTAAGGTGTTTACTTTGCAAAGAGGAACAAACAGGTCTAAAGATCCCCCCCCCACCATCTTTGGGATCCTTATAATAAGGTTGGTATAATTTATCCTTTAAGTAAGAGAGGTATACGTCATTAACCAGACCTGGTCAAGGTGATGGAATGGAATGAAATCTCTTTCTAGGAGACAAGCTTCCCCACTAGCTCACACCAGGCACAGATGATCTTTTTCCTTCCCCAGTGTGAGACTCCTAAGGGAGTTCAGTTCCTCTGGAACTATGATTTCAGTAGTCTGATGGCTAAAGGGAAGGACACAAGTGTTTCTCCTTAGAGTAGATTTCCCTCCTGCTAGGTGGTTACACTTGCAGAACAAGGAAACTGCCTCTCAAAGTGACCCATCTATCCTAAGGGGGCACCAGATGCTGCTCCAGATGTGCTGCCTGCAGGCTGCCTGCCTCCTCTCTTCAGGCTTGCTGCCAAAGGCACCTGGCCCGGTTACCTGGTCCAGCTCCCAAGACTTCCATCACCACTCCCCTCCTACCTTGGGAAGTTGAAGTCCTGCTCACCTTGAAGGCTCCTTGAAGATTTCAGTTTCTCTGGAAGCATCTCCTAGTGTGGGATGCATAAATAGGTAATTCGGTGCATACCTCTTCCCTGTGTCTTGCAGTTCTAAGAGGGTGAGAACTCTGTGTATCTACTTGGATCCAAATAAGAAAAACAAGGTCTTAGATACATTTTTTTTTTTTGTCCTCCAACTTTCCCTTCAAATGAACACTTCCAAGGGAACCTCTCTGCAACCTGCCTTTCTGCTCCTGTGGTTCTTTTTCTCCTCCCCTTAGACCAGGCTGTTGTCAGTCTGCCGGACATTATGTGAAATTGCTCTCTCCGTGTCTCCCACTGAACTCCAAGTCTTTGGGGGCTTGGCTCTGCCTCTGAGTGCCAAGTCCAGCGGCTGGTACATAGTAAAGGCTAATGAGAGGCAGCAGGTGGGAGGCAATGTGAGTCCCCCTGGGAACATCGCTAGCCTCCTCTCCCTGTTGCCACCAGACCCCCACTTCTTTCTGGGCCAATCAGCTGTGGCATCTCATCTCATGCTAATGAGGGGAGCAGGTGGCCCAGCCACATTCCTTGTCCCCTTTGTGATGCTTCTTGGTCCTCCCAGCCTCCCCTGCTCCAGACCCTCAGGATCACACATGATGTTAGAATGATATGGGCTTTGGCCATGATCAAAGCTGAGAACTGCAGCTGAGACCTAAACGGGCAGATAAATTAGCAAAGACTTCTTTCAGCCAGTTGGGCCAGATTTTGCAATTGTGTATAGCCAGAAGCCCGTGCCACGGTTCTGAGGCAGAGCTGCCTTAGCCATGCATTAAAGAGAACGATGCATCAAGGGGGAAGAAGGCTATAGTCATACAGATGTAGGGTAGTCTCTGAAGGGCTCTCAACATCCGGAGGGGGCAAGGGGCAACTGATAGCCCTCCAACTTACTTCCATTCTTAATAAAAGATGAAGATGAGTTTATGAGAGGGAGGGGAGAAAGAGAGAGAGAAAGAGAGAGAGAGAGAGAGAGAGAGAGAGAGAGAGAGAGAGAGAGAGAGAGAGCCCTCCATGTCTTTGTTACTCATTTTCAATGTAAACATGACAGGCGAGCTCATTAGGGAAATATTTTCAGTGGAAAGATGTATTTCTGCTGGACACAATGCAAGGATTTTTTTTCTCTCTCATGGAATTTTTACTTAACAATAGAGGAAAAAAGTTATTTTCATGCAGGCGGTTTTGGCTCCAGATATGGCTTTGACAAGTGTTTTCCCCAATGCCACCAGGACTGAAGTACACAGCTGCGATGGAAATTTTAATGCTCTCCAAATAACCCCAGACGCATCAAAGATCACAGAGTCGCACATTTCAATTGTGCTTTCTGTCCCCTCCAAAGTATTCGAGCATTGCCATTTGAGAATCTCAGGGAAGGGATCTTGTCTGAGAAACCTCGAACAATTTATAAGCGGTTGGACTTTTTGTCCTTTCATTTAGCATCAAGGTGACAAGTGAGTGGCTGCCTGTGTGGCGAGCATCACATCCTAGCCACTATGAATTTTACTTTCTGTTCTTCTCATGTTAATGTTTGGGTTTTCAGAGCAGAGAGAAATGATTGAATATGAAACTCACATATCCTCCGTGTTACCTCCATTGAAGTCATGGCACCTGTCACCTAGCATTTGTTAAGAGCCCAGCGTTGTCCCTTTCCTCCTCTCAGCTATGACTTCTGGTTAGTTCAATGACATCACGGTAATGCATGTCATCAAAGTCAGGAGGTTGTGCTTTCCACTGTGCTTGGTAGCATCACCAACTCTCCTGAGTGATGCTGGTCCCCACAGGGCAGGGGTTTGGCTGGCCGGTCCATAAGAGAAGAGGTCTCATGGACCGATGGATTCCCCTGTGGCTTTGCTGGGGACTTCCATAGCCCTGAAATCGGCAAACAATTGAGTCAAAATGACTCCACTCTCTTAGGACTATATTTTTTAAAGTACATTTTCTTCATTCAGGATTCAGACTGGTTTGTCTCTCACTTCCTTCTCAATGATCATATTT
>NW_022196912.1:41017760-41051117 GCF_008632895.1 Mastomys coucha
TTTTTTTTTTTTTTTTTGTAGTTGACTTTCTCTTACCCTTCTTTAATAAGACCTCATGCCAACACCTCACATTCCCTTGTAGCCTGGATCTGCATTATTCTCCAAGGGCTCTCATAACAAAGGCTTGACGCTGTTAGAGGTGGTGGGGCCTTTAAAAGGTGGGGCTTAGTGGGAGGCCTTAGCTAATGGAATGCACCCCTAAAGGGGACACAGGCCCCTGGTGACTGCAGGAGTGTGATCCCAGTTTTTGCTGCTGCTGTTGTTATTTTTATAAACACCTGTAAAAGCCTGTCTAGTCTGTAAAGATGATGCCCAGTCAGCAGGAAGGACACTGATTTAGGGCCCGGAAGTCTCAGTTGCCACCGAGAATATGTAGTTACTATTAAAAACAAAACTCTGGTTCTGGGAGGGCTAACTTGACAGTGTTCCTGTGAATGTATACAAAGTGTGCCACCAGGAGAGAGGAGCTCCTCTCTGGATATCACATCTCCAGCGGGCACAGTCTGTGGGTTGTCTCCTGCTTCAGGGCTTGTACTTCTCAACAAAGTTTTGTTAATATTTATGAAGAAGAAGGAATGTCCCTTTGGTGTTAAAAAAATAATCTAAATGAACATCGCTAGCAATGGTGCTGGATCTCCCCACGCATAATCACCGTTTGGGGGGCTGGCAAAGTTTGCAAAATAAATCTTAGCCGATGGATGCCACAGGCTGGCAGCACTGTTTATCACAGGATAGCCTGTGCTCGTGGAATTCTTGATGCTGCTGTGCTGACTTGAGCAAACAAATCTCACGGCCTAGAACTAAATAGTTTCACAGGGATGCTGTGACTTTGTTTCCTCATAGCAGGACAGAATTAGGAAGGCAGACAGTAAAAACCCCGTGGAGGCAAGCACAGAATACACCCCACTGATCACCACTGCAATAATGCCAACCTAACTGGCAGCTAGGGATGAGTGGAGTTTTCAGATTTGGGGCTCCTTTGGCTCAATGCTTCTCTGTGCCAGAGCACAGGTCATTTCAATTTCCTGTTCTGTCGCACAGTTGTGGAGGGACATGTGTTTAATGGCCTGTTTTTACCCTAAATGAACTCTAAGAACTGTACCAGTGGAGTCTGATGGGATATTTGGAAAATGGGAGTATGTGGTCCAAGAAGATGGCAAAGATAGATTCCTTTCCTGGAGAAGCTGTTCTCATGGGGATGGAAGGGGGGACACGAGGCTCCTGAGCCTATCCTTGACCGTGGACAGTGCCTTCTTTCTCCCCTTTACAGAGCAGCATGAAGAAGTCTGTCCCTTGGGGATATGAACTAGTAGTGTCTCCTGGCTCTGTGTCTTTATAGACTTGGCTTCAGCGTGTGGCCAGTGTGAAGGTTTTCTGTATTAGAATCCTGGAGAGTGTGCAGTAGGATTCTGCAGTCTGGAGGAGGTGTGTGGGAGAGAGAGAGGAGGAATATGAAGGAAGGGGTGGAGGGAGAGGGAGAGGACTGATGTTTCCAAGCCTCTGCTTTGCAACTGAGGCACTCAAAGATTCTGAGATACCATTGCTTCTGAAGGTGGCTCCTGCCCCTTGGGTAATGCAGCGTCACAGCAAGACCGTCACACAGACTCACCGTGGCTTGCAGCTCTCACCATAGCACACACAAGGCTTTCTCAAAGGAAGCATTTACGTGGCATTTCCATATTTAGGTTATGAAACCAACTCAATGACAGAGAGAGAGTGGGAAGAGAGAGAGAGAGAGAGAGAGAGAGAGAGAGAGAGAGAGAGAGAGAGAGAGAGAGAGAGGGAGAGGGGGAGAGGGGAAGGGAGAGAGAGAGAGAGAAAGAGAGAGAGAGAGACAGACAGAGAGAGAGAGAGACAGAGAGAGACAGAGAGAGAGACAGAGAGAGAGACAGAGAGAGAGAGAGAGAGAGAGAGAGAGAGAGAGAGAGAGAGAGAGAAAGAGAAAGAGAGAGAGAGAGAGAGAGATCCTGATTTGCAAGTGTAGATTTCTTGTAGAAAAACAATCAACTTGTTAGGGCCCCGCTCTGGGGTTCTTCAGGATTTCAAATATGTTTGGTAACTCAACAAATCCTTGTTTTGGGTTTTTTGTTTTGCTTTGTTTTCTTTTTTCATGACAGGGTTTCTCTATGTAGCCCTGGCTGTCCTGGCACTCACTTTGTAGACCAGGCTGGCCTCAATTCAGAAATCCACCTACCTCTGCCTCCCAAGTGCTGGGATTAAAGGTGTACACCACTGATGCCCAAAAGTTTTTTTGTTTTTTGTTTTTGGGTTTTAAGATTTATTTATTTATTATAAGTACACTGTAGCTGTACTTCAGACACCCCAGAAGATGGCATCTGATCTCATTACAGATGGTTGTGAGCCACCATGTGGTTGCTGGGATTTGAACTCAGGACTTTTGGAAGAGCAGTTAGTGCTCTTAACCTCTGAGCCATCTCTTCAGCCCCTCATTGATGCCCAAATCCTTATTGGGCATCAACTAAGGTTGCCGACAGCAGAGACCGGGAGGAAAGTGAGATGCAGTCTTATTGGCATGCGTTTCCCTAATCTAGAAGAAAATCTAAGCTGCAGCCTTATGTAAGTCAATGGACAGTATTTTTCCTCCCAGGAGGTAATGGGAACTTCAGATCTGTTAAATGCAGTCTATGATAGAGTTTACCCATAGTGTTATGTGTAGATTGAGAGAGTTGATGTGTTGCAGTTTAGGATAGCATCCATACCATGAGAGGTCCATAGATGCTGTAATTTGTATGATTTTCATAGCCTTGTAAAATGGGACTTTGATCAGGACTTTTACAGGTAAGAAAATGGAGGCCCAGAGCAGAGTGTTCTTCTGTGACAAGCCTCAGCCTTGCACTTTTAAGCATGTCTACCTAGCAGCCTTTCTGGTGTAAAGTCATCTTGGGAGAGTGCACTCCAAGAAAGCATACCTGCACACATCAGTAATGTGTCACCAGCCACCCTCTTTCTTAGTGTCTAACCATTTAAATAGTGGCTGCAATGTCAAGACACATCAGCACTGGGGACCCTCAACCTACTTTGTAAAGACATTTATTTTCCTTCTATATTTTCCCTTCAGATTAGAAGAGTGCTATTTTCTCTATTTAAAAGCTTAATCTAGTTTCTTCCCTAAATACACTTTGTAGCCTACTTTAATGTCCTCACTCCAGAAGCAATTATATTCTGGGCCATGAAAGCACAAGTCAAATTCAGAATAAGGAGAAGAGGAGCCACACCAATAGGCATGGCTTTAAGCCATCCTTCCCTTCCTGCTGCACGTACCCTCACCACTCCTGAGTATTGCTTTCTCCCAAGGCGTTGCTTTAAATCTCAGATCTCTCTGTGGTCTTTTGGCTGTGGCCTTCTCACCTGTGAACAGGAGACTGACAGGACTGCCCTCTCTAGCAGGCGTCTAAGGACCAGATACTGGGGTGTATACAGTATTTATGGCAGTTGCTGTTTTGTGGCTATGGTGCCATGAGCAATGAGTCATCTCTCTGTCTACTATGTTTAAGTCCAATCAGAATCTGGGTCCAGCGCATACCTGAGACTTCCTTCATACTCACCTTTGCGGCCCCAGTCTGGGACATGAAGAGGCAATGAATCCGTTGAGTCAGATAAAGGAGTTAAGTTGCAATGACTTCCTTCTTGCTAGCTTCCCCATCAAGTTTTGCCCCTGTGGAGCTTGCTGAGGGTAGAGAAGCCACAGGAGGCTTACTTTGCAATAGGGGTCATGATTGGTCTGTGTTAGATCCCAGATCATCTACTGATATCTCTCTGAGAGATCAGGCTATACCTACTTTTCTTTGTTTCCCTCTCTGGACAGAAAAGCTGAACACTCCCTTCCCCTTATAGATGCAAGCAAGAGTTGCTTTCCTCCGCATCACCCAGATCCAAGGCAACCTTGAATTGGAACTCCTATCAAGTGCCATGCCCATCCTAATTCATGGTAGGTACAATAGGTCACATGGAATGGAACTTAGCTCACCCTTCAACAGAAGCCTACAGGAGCAAGTCATTGTCTTTGTTCCCATAAAGCTGAAGGCTCCTGCTGTCTCCTTCTAGACCCCATCATGCTGTCTGTGATACAATGCTTTACCTCCTAACTTTTATAATCAAAGGAGACTAGCGTCTTCCCATTCAGCATCACTGTCATGCTGGATATAACGACTGTCCATAACTAATGCTTTCCTACTTCAGAGTCCCTTCTCAGCTGCCCATGGCCACAAATGCTATAACTCTTCTAAACTGGTTGTTTAGAAGAAGAATTTCATCTCAGCTTTGTTTGTACTACTGGTAAGATCTGAGTTAAAATAGGCTCCACCATTCTCCTACAAGGTCATGAAGTACCCTGCTGAAAGAAGTTGGGGAGGGAATACTCGGATGACCGTGCCTGAGACTTGACAAGCCTCCAGCTCCTCTGGGTAAGCATCAAGGCCCTTTTGTTGCATCATGACCACACTTGTTTTAATTTACTTTTGTGACACAGGGTTTCATGTACCCAAGACTGCCCTTGACTTCTCTTCATAGCCACAGCTGACCTTAAACGTCCAGTCCTCTGCCTCCACTTCTTGAGTGCTAGAATCACAGGCGTGTGCCACCACACCTATATTAGCTGGTATGGCCTCAAACCTAGAAATTCATCTGTGATAGGTGAGCACTGGCTGAGCAGCATCCCTGCTCTATTTATTCTAATCTTAGCAACCACCAATTTACATAGAAGATTGAGTCTTAGATCCCACTTTTTTCCTGTGAATGCAGAAAGGTTTGGCTGTGGATCCTTGGCTGTCAGTGAGGGTAGAAATAGATCAAGTTACAAGCCTTTAGAAGACCCCACTGCTGTTTATAGCATAGTGGCAGCTTCCCTTCATTAAAGGAGGGTAGAAAATCTCAGTCCACAGAAGGGAAGCAGGTCCTTCATTCTGTGTATCCCAGGACCCCCTTTCTCTTGTGTTTTTCCTGTTCATCTCTCCTGATCATTCCATGTTAAGAGTTTTCTCATCACCAAAAGTTTATATCTGCACCTTCATAGAGTATTTGTTTGGATAGATTTAGGACAGATAAAGATCTAAAAATAACACAACTTCTTTTTTTTTTTTTTTCCCTCTAGACAAAGACCCAAGGGAAATTTAATGAATAGCATGTGAGGCATTGCCATTGCTGTGTGGCTAGCTTACTTTTCTTTCTATGGACCTCAGAAAACCTAGGTCCTTTTGTTTCTGACACATCGTCTCCCAAAATAGTCCAGACTGGTCTTGATTATAAGCATTTGCCCAGTAGACTGTTCTATCTGTCTGTTTGTCTGTCTATCTATCTATCTATCCCAATAGACTGTTCTATCTATCTGTCTATCTATCTATCAATCATCTATCTATTATCTATCTATCTATCTATCTATCTATCTATCTATCTATCTATCTATCAATCATCTATCTATCTATCTATCTATCTATCTATCTATCTATCTATCTATCTATCTACCTACCTACCTACCTATCTATGTGTGTGTACGTACATGCATTGGTACATGTGTGCCATGGTATATGTGTGGAGGTGAGAAGACAATTGTGGAAGATTGCACTTTTCTTTTACCATGTGATCCTTGGGGATGGAACTCAGGTCCTCAAGCCTGATAGCAGTTGCCTTCTCCCATTGAGCCATCTCTCCAGCCCTTAAGGTCTTTGACGGTAAAGAAGTAAAAAGAGGCAAAGGAACTGCGAGCGTCTTGAGTGAACTGATGGGTCCTTGACTCTTCCTGTTGTATAGAGATGGAAGCCAGCTAGCTAGCAGTTGGGAAGGCTCCTGAGAGAACACAAAGAACTTTGCCCCGAGTCTGTGTGAAACAGGTGAAGGCGTTAGTCAGAGCCCGTTGCTTTCAGTCAGTTTCACAATGGCTGCACTCTGCCAGGGAACTTCCTCTACTAACCTGACTGTGGTTGCAGGTGGCACTGAGTGGCTGGAGAAGCTTGAGTCAGAGCTCACCACTGTGGGCCCTTCCAATAACCATCGGGCCTGTCTGGAAGTGCAACTCCAGGTCTGGTGGAAGTGAAAGCTGCCTTAGGAGCCACCCAGGTCTATTTTGGGGGTTCCGCCTGAGCTCACCCTTCACCTATCTGAAGAGCTGGCTTGATGCGGTTTCCTTTCTACCTTTCTTTATAGAATTTAGCAAAGGCTTCCTCGTGGCCTTACTATTTCGTCCTCAGAAGCTCTGTGGACACTGGGAATCTTCACTGAGTTTCAGTGATATTTCACTTCAAGTCTATGGCCACTGCTAGAATGTCCCTGAGTCCTGGTCTTATTGCCTGGAGGTGGCCCGAGTCTCAGGCTCTTGGGAGTTTCAGAGACTAGGGATTCTGACCTGATAGGATCTGGTTCATGGATCAAATCTTCTCTGCTTACCAGTGCTTCATGGTACTTTCTGCCCCCTCTTGTCTCCTCTGTCCTTCAGGAAGGGCAAAGCTATAGCTGAAGCAGCTGGAAGGTGATTGGAATATTTAATCGTAGCTTCTATTTCTGGTTTTTTGACTTTTCTTGCCTGAGGTACAGTGAGAATGTAATACAAAATTTGATTAGAGGAAAACTAGTGTAACTGGTTCAGCCTCTTGAGATAAAAATGTGGTAATATTACTTTTATATTTTTAATAAATGTATTCCACTCACGTATGCCCTTGCAGAACACTCTCTTGAAGGTCTTCCATGATATGAATGCACACATGTGGAGGGGAGTTGGTCCCTCAACACAAAGGTTCAGTCAATATTAAGCCATAAGAGGAAAGCAGCTCAGTGCCTCCTGATGCAGTTGAACATCCCTCCTGCTGGCTGTCACTCTTGGAGGTAGATGGTCCTGCACAGCTCCACAGTGGCCCATGTACCAGGCATTCCATGTTCCATGTTCTCCATTCCTGTAGAGACAAAGATGATGGCCCGTGGTGACTACAAAAGATACGGTTCTCTCAGGTCTCAAGTTTTACTTGAAATAGGGCTCAGTATTGGGGTTATACTCAGAGGAGGTATCTATAGATAAACTATGTTTATAGTGGCCTGGCCTGGGGATATGTGAGAGCCACCACAGTGAACTTCAGGCTTTGGATTGAGCCCAAGTTGACACGTGGCTCTCAGTGACTCTCTGGTGTCTTCCTCTTTAGAACCCATGGGGTTTTTCGCTCACAGGCCTTAGGGCTGGGCTTCTGGTCCTTTTAAATGACCTTCATTTTCAATGTCTGTATCTCTTCTCCCCCCACCCCCCGACTTCTCGTATGAATCTGTGAAGTTCTTTTTTGGTACCACTTTTTCATACCATGGGGAGAGGTTGTTGGCTTATGTTCAATACAAAATATTCACTGGGTCTGGGAGGGCCCCTCCAGGGAATCTTCCCTGAGCGAAGAAGGGATGTTTGAAATGATGTTATCTATCTACCCTGACAAAGTGTGTGGCTGTGACTGCAGCTGGGGGGAGGGGGTAAGTGGCAAACAGTGTTTGGCATTCAGTTCTGGGAAATTCAAAGCCCATAGAGTGAGATTTGCATGCCACATTGTCCTTGTTCTGTCTTCAGACAATTCAAGGCCAAAAATCTTTCAGTCTTCACTGGCTTGAAAGTTGACTTACGTCTCTGAAATTCCAAAGTTGGTTTCTGGGGTTGAAGTCATTCCTTTTCTAAATGATTCAAAATTTAAAGGAATATTTAAAAATTATATTTGAAATTTAATATTAAAGTCTGACATATTTAGGTTAAAGGACAGTTTTCAAAAAGATTGAAGTCATGACTCATATAAATACAAGTGAATACCTAAAAATAAAAATGAAGCTTTAGTTCAGCTCATTAATCAAAGAACCAATAGGAGGCTGCAACTAATTTAAAAAAGAATTCAACACATATGTGCATGCATACACACACAGAGAAAGAGAGAGAAGGGGGAGGGAGAGAGAGAAAGAGAGAAAGGGGAAAGAGAGAGAGAGAGAGAGAGAGAGAGAGAGAGAGAGAGAGAGAGAGAGAAGGTCAGAATCATTACCAGGAATTTACAAATAGTTGTGAACCACTCAAAAAGCCATACAACATGACCCCAAATATAATTTGCATGTCTATGAATATGAATCAGGTATTTTTAAATATAAAGGTAAATTTTCTATAACTTATAGGTATAAAATGATTCAAACATAAGGAAAGTGAGCCATAACTTGGAACATTTTGGTAAAACAAAGAATAGTGTCTGTTTAGTTTTTGTCTATTCCAGAGTCTGACATGATTTTCACATATACTTGCTTGTTTCTAAGTCCACGTGAGGGTTGATGGACTCCTGGCAAGCTGTACCACAAGGAAGACCCTTACACAGATTTACAGAGTCACTTGCTTCAGGTTATTCTTAGGACCACACTATACTCTGTTCCTCCTTTTTTTGTACAGTGTGATGCAAAAGGCCCAGACCTGAGAACAGGGCTGTGTTCTCAGTGCGTGACTGACTTGCGATGCTTTTGCAGAGCACCTCCGGTCTGAACTTCAGCTCTTTCTGAAAAGATGTAGGTAGTATTTTGGAGACCCCACCATGTCACTGCATCATGGGATAAAGAAGACCTGTCCTTCTGACTGCCAAGAGGGTTCATGTTTACAAGCCCATCTTTCACTTTGGAGCACATAGGCTCTCACCTACACTGCTCTGTGATGCCTTCTTCACCACACACAGGCATTTACTGGCTCCATCATCTATTCAGCACCATCATCCAGAGGCCCCGCCATTCATGATTTTTCTTATCCTTCACACCAGCTATAGTCCCAGCTCTTGTTAGCTTTAATTCCAATGGGCCTATCCAGCTCAGCGTCCTCAGAGTTTCCAATGTCACTACTGTGAGCCATGCCATGCCAGATCTTTCCTAGTTTACTCTCAGCATCACTTGAGCTCATGTAGTCTTTCTACATCCAGTCTGGCCCTCTAAACTTCCTGAAGAAATATTCAGGGTGACCTTCTAAAATATGCAAGTCAAAGTGTAATATCCTTTACTTAAAATCTTTAATGGGTTTGCATTTCAAAAATAAAAACTCAGCATTCCTCCTGTACCCTAAAATGCTATGTGATATGTGTTGTGTGGCTTTCTTCTCTAACTCTGTGCCCTCCAGCTGGAAGGCTCCCTGATTCCAACCCCTGATGCTTTTCTGTTCCTGAGGGGGCCATGCTCACTCTTCCTGTAGGGACACTGGACTTGCTATACCCTCAGCCTAGGGTATTCTTTCTGGGGACTCAGGTCTCAGCTCAAATGCCACTTGTTCAGTAGCCCCCCTTGACCTCTGTTGTGAGTTTATCATGGTTCTTCTCACTGTCTTTTTGGCATCTCTTTCTGCTTATTTTTCACACCTTAGCCCATTCTCTTCTGCACCCCTGGTCTCTTACCTGCTTTCCCTGTTTCCTTTCCTTCTTATTTAGTAGACCACACCACACATCTGTACCTCTGTGGCTTGCCTACTGTTGTGCCTTTTATTGAGATAATTTGATATGCCCCATTCTTGATGTCAAAGTTGATGGACATGCTTACTCATATTTATATATCTCTAAAAAACTGTACATATCCAGACAAGATAAATAGATGACAGAACGTTCATAAGCTCTGGTTACATGTATCTACAAACCCATGGTTCCTAGTAGAGGCAGAGAATCTCTTTTGCTGTGCTAGATACATACTTTGTTCTTATCCTTAAATCAAGAAACCCCAACACCAGCCTTTTATGTGATTAGAGAAACAAAATGAGGTGTGTTTTTTTTTTTAAATAAGAACAGAATGTAATACACCTCGTGAGTTCTTCCATGTGACCTATTTCCCTTTGTTCATATCCACACTGACACATTTTCTTCTTTAGTTTTTATCTTCTCCCCTAGGAAGATGAAACAGCCTTCCATGATACATGTTAATTTTAGAATCATTAAGTAATTAGAAAAACCAGGTGTGATAAATATAGAAGTCATTAAAAAGTTCATAGAATAGTTTGACTTTAGAAGGACTTTGTGCTTAAAATGTTTCATTCTAACCATGAAAAATTGACTGGATCCAGATGATAGAAAAGGAAAATGGGCAATAAAGGAAGGTGGGCTGTGTGAATGGGGAAAGTCACCCTTGCATGGCTAACATAGACCCTGGCTTAATTTCCACTGGGCAGTGTTATGTTTTAGGTGTAAAATGTCCCCCATGGGCTCTTGTGCTTAGCTTGGTTCTCAACTGCTACTGTTTTGACAGGTTATGGAGCCTGTGGGAAGTGAAGCCTAACTGGAGGAAGGGGGAGACAAGCCTTGAGGTTTATAGCTGAGCCTCACATCCTGTTCTGCTGTGTTTCCTGGTCTGTTGATATGCAGTGAGCATCCTCAAGCTCCTGCCACCATGCTTTCTCCACTGTGATGGACTGTGTTCTCACATCTTGGAGAGAGTCCAAGATGATTTTGGCAACAGATGGATTTCTCTCTAAGAATGCACTGGAGGAAGGGGCAAAGTAGGACCACATCAGCAGTGTCATGTAGGAACGGATAGAACCCAGACCATCAGAAATGATTTAAGCTAGAGATCACAGTTATTCTCAAATCTGGAATGATCCTCAGGTGTGTACTACCTGCATCCAGCTACCCTTGTGTTCTGTCCTGCTCATTCTCAAATCTACAGGACCAGTCTTGAACTTGAAGAGAAGTGTAGAGACACTGACTGGGCCGTGAAGGCCACCTTCCTCTCAAAGTTCATAGAACCAAGGTTTTGTTTTCCTGCTCAGGCAGACTGGAAACTTTAGTCAAAGGGGATAATTCCAAGGAATACATAGTGCTTTTATATGGATTATGTTAAATAATGCACAAGACATGCCTGGCACAAATGAGATAGAATGCCAAGGATCTGACCATGGCCAGATGCAAGTGATAATCTTATATGGTTAACTGTTTTCTCATTTTCTTAGCAAATACTGTACTTATTCATTAGAAAATTCAAAAATATTTGTTAACTGGAGTCTGTTGGTAACCAGGGGCTTCTCCAGCCTGGATTATAAATTAAACAATTTGTGGAACCATTTCCTACCCTGCCATATTCCTATAGGGTGGGCCATGGGAGGGGACAAGGAGGGTGCAGAGTGAGCAGATTTAGTGTGGGCTATCTCATGTGGAACCCGAGAGCAGGGAAGGGAAGATTGCTAACGCTTATTTGGCTTGCATCTGTATCGTCTGTTTACAAGGAGCAATGTTTCTTTGTAAGCTAAAACTTTAATAAAAATAAACAAGAAGCCTTGCAGAAGCCCTGAGAGATCCAGCCTTAGACATCTAGCTCATTCCCCCTATGTCTGACTCAAAACTGGGACGTGGCCTTGTGGGAAAAAACATTCCTTAATAGATACCAACATTTTTGAGTGTATACCTTTCAGAAGAACATGTCTGCAGGGCTAGAAAGGAAATAAACTATGACCCCTCTGTCCTTTAGCTGGAAAACCAAAGTACTCCTTAAGGATTCCAGGTAGCTTGCCTCAGAGCACACAGCTCTATAGGGATAGGTACCTATTCATTAAGTTCCTTCCCTCCCTCTTTCCCTCCTTCTATCTTTCCCTCTCCTCCTTTCCTTCCTCCCTAGAACCTTGAACATTGTCAACTAAGGCGCATGCTCTGTGATGAGCTCCACCATCTACTTGGTCTGACATTGAGCTTCTTCTGAACAATGAGCAGCATCAAAACTCAGCACTAAAATGTCAGGAAACATGTCTTCCATGCGCTTTTGTAGAATGTAGCCAGCTCTCATCCAGGCACAACATCTGGGCTTCAATCAATCACAGTGGCTAACTGTTTGGATCATGCTTCACACTAAGGCCAACCCAGAGCTTGGACCAATGGAGCAGTCTCCCCATTCCATTCTCTTCCCTATGTAGGTTTCCAGCCTCCAAATGTGGTCTGCCCAAGTCACTGAGCAAGTATCTGATCTACCACTCTTGTTCTGTGTGTGGCTTGCTTCTTAATTCTTATTTCATCGAGTTTAACTCTTAATTTTAATTCATGTTCAGTTTTTACTAAAGCCATCCCACGATGACCATTAATGGCAGATAACATGTATTGCTGTATATGTTTGGAGTCAAACACCCATTTGCAAAGTATGAGGTGCTAGGGTAGGCTCCATTATGAACAGCTGGACTTTTGGAAAGATGGAAAATCTTCAGGCCTCTGTTCAGGGACATGGTGTCCCTAATTTAAGCTTTGAGTACATGACATTGACCTTTCTTTTGAAGGTCTGTTCTTTGTAGGAAAGGATGTGGCCTTTGTGGGTTGACCTACATCTTAGCCCTCACAAACACAAGCTGTTACTTCTAGATACCCTCTGCCTGGTTTCTGGAGGTCTATGCAGCTGACACGGGAAATGTGTGACCTTGAGCTCCTCTCCCACAATTCCCTATGGTGTGCTTCACAGGAAGGACTTTGGCTATTAGCCAGCCTCCTCTATACAGTGACAGAACCTGTTGCTATTCTGTGCACCCCCTCCCCTCCCCCCAGGCTTCTGATTGCATGCACAGCTGGGATAAGTCTTTTTACTGGTTATAGGGGAGGGTCACAAGCGACACATCTATATCCCCCCAGCAAGGCAACAAAGTATGTAGGGAGCGAAGCCAAAGATTTCAATTTGATACTTCTTAATCTACAAAATAAAAACAAGCCAGAACACAACTCACATGCTTGCAAGGAAGTGGGTGGGAAGTCGCCAATGGCCTGGACTGTGGAAGATGGCTACACAGCCTTCTATGGCAGGAAGTCACCTTCCATCATTTATGAAAGGTAAGTGCTGGTACAATTCTCGAGCCTGAAGTACCATGCTGTTGGATAATTTATAGCAAAGAGACTGGCTATAAATCAGTCTCCTTTGTTTTAAGGAGTGGTTTCCATGCAGCAGATTAATTTTCATACAACAGGAATGAGGGAAAAATTGCAGTGTGTCATAATGTATGCAATAGCACAGAATTAGACTTCAAATTTGAACAAAGGGTTTTCTCTGACAGCTTGCCCACCACTTCACGATGAGGGCCCTTGTGTAGAGCTCTTTGTGAGGCAGAGATAAGAATGGGTGGCTGGATTTTGAGGTCAGTGGGGGCCCTAGGTGAAGGGCTTCTGTGCTGGGACTTGAGGAATTAATGACATTATTGTGACTAGATGCCCAGAGATCAGTGAGTCAAAAACCTTTGTTGGTCATTGCTGTTCCTACCATATTTTGTCTTTGGAGCATTGGGCTTTCAGTGTAGCATACGTGGAGGAAAGAAGAGAGCTCGGGTGTGAGGGAAGAGCTGTCTCAGACACACTGAGGACACTGGAGTTTCTAACATTGATTGTAGTTGTTCATTTGATGATGTCTATGTCTCAGTCACTCACAGCTATTTCATGTGTGTCAACATGTGTAGGTCAAGATGTTGGCACCCTTGTGAACACAGAGTGAAGAGCTGTGGTCCTCTTATTTTTTCTTGGCTCCTGGCACTCTGATGACAAGCAGAGTCTCAGATTGTAATTGTCAAATCAGAGAACAAGGGAAACATAGAAGGGAAAATCAAAACAGTAAGTTTCCTTAAAGCTCTGTTCTCCATGATTAAATTTTGCTCCTTTGGTGGTTCATCTTGTCAACTTGATGGGACTCAGACTTGATAGGTGTTATGGTTTGTATATGCTCAGCCCAGAGAGTGTCACTATTAGATGGTATGGCCCTGTTGGATTAGGTGTGGCCTTGTTGAAGTAGGTGTGTCCCTGTGGGTGTGGGCTTTAAGACCCTCACACTAGCTGCCTGGAAGCCACTATTTGGCTAGTAGCCTTTAGATGAAGATGTAGAATTCTCAGCTCCTCCTGCACCATGCCTGCCTGGATGCTGCCCTGCTTCTGCCTTGATGATACTGGACTGAATTTCTGAACCTGTAGGCCAGCCCCAATTAAATGTTGTCCTTAGAAGAGTTGCCTTGGTCATGGTGTCTGTTCATAGCAGTAAAACCCTAACTAAGACAATAGGAAACAAACCCTAGCTCATCTAGATTAGGTTAACTGAGGTGGGAAGACCCACCTTAGATATACATGGAACCAATTCATGGGCTGGGGTCCTGGACTAAATAGAAAGGAGAAGCTAGTTGAACTCTGGCCTTCACCACTCTGCTTCCTGATTGCAGATGAAATATGATGCTGCCACAAGCTCCTGCTGCCATACATTTCCTACTGTATGGAGGGATTGTACCCTCACAGTACCTCAAAGATACTCTCTCTTCAGTTGCTTTCAGTGTGAATATCTTTTTTTTTTTTTTTTTTTTGAGACAGGGTTTCTCTGTATAGCCCTGGCTGTCCTGGAACTCACTCTGTAGACCAGGCTGGCCTCGAACTCAGAAACCCGCCTGTCTCTGCTTCCCAAATGCTGGGATTAAAGGTGTGCACCATCACTGCCTGACTCAGTGTGAATATCTTAATCACACTGACCAGGAAAGTCAACTAATATTTTCTTTATACTTAAGCATTTCATTTAAAAAATACCACTAACGTAAAAGAATATGATGCCAAGGCTTCTGTGTGCTTCTCCTGCCTCTGGCTCTGAAAGGGTGAGGACCATAGGAATATACTGAGCACAGCATAGAAGGGACAGAGGGTAGTGACCTAGGGTGAAGGCTCAGGCAGATGTCTCCTTTTCTTGAATGGAGACTCACAGCCCATAGGTCATAGAAGCTTCTTTTGGGAATGGTGTCCCAGTGGGACAGCTCATCTCTACCATTTGCATATGTGGCTTCTCATCAGTACTCATCAGGGTTTCAGGTTGAACTTAAAAGAGTCTGGTCCTGAGGGGACAGAAGGGGATTCCTCACAGTGAGTTGATGGTAAACCTCAGGGCCTGGACCAGGGACCAGGGAAGTCGTCTGTATGCACTGCTGCAGATTTGGGTGTTTTGGAAACTTTCCATCCCCTTTCCCCTCTAGTCCTTTAAATGAATGCAAATGTTCTGGTTCTAGTAGAACTATGGAGCATGCTATGGCCCCAGATACCTCCCAATTGGTCATATGTACTAGGTCTGCAGGGTTTTGCTGACAGAACCCAGACTATGAGGTGGAGATGGTGCTGAGTAGATTTGGGATGATAAATACTGTATATATCCCAGAGGAGCTAGAGGCTGAGCTGTACTCAGGGAATGCAGGAAACTTTTGGAGCGGTTCATTGGTGATCATTGGATGCTTAGAGGTGCTTATTGTGATGGGACAATGTAATGGCACTCTAAGTGACCAGAGGGCACCCTTATGGGAGAGAAACTCTAGCGACTGTGCTCAGGGATGGAGAAGATCCTCCAGGTCTGGGCCCTGCACCAGTTAACCTGCGAACTAGGTGAGGAAGGAGGGAGCTGGGGGTAAGCTTCTCAGGAGAGGGAATGACTGGCTTTAGACTGACTTGTCCTTTAGTCAAGGAAGTGGGAGAGAGTATTAGGCCTAATGTAGATAGACTGTAGAGAAACCGTCTGAGTGAGATGCACTTTCTAAAATGTAAATGAGATGCAAATTAACCTGTTTGATTTACTGACTTCAAAAGTCAATTAGTGGCCCTGTAGGGGAGGCTCTGGGCTGTGAGTTGTGTGGAAGAATGAACTCTGACCCCCTTGCTGTGTAACTCCATTGCGAGCACCATCACCTGGCATAGAGAAGAAGCTCAATTTGTGTTTCTGGAAGAGTCAGGCTTTTCTTCTTTGATCTCATTTAACACCAAACCAGTTAGTAGGATTAGAATGATGGGACTAGTTTGTAATTGGATGGGAGGGGGACGGAAGGTGAAAGTGACCAAAATTCATTATATAGACAAATGAAACTATCAAACAACAAAAATAGCATCACTGAGAGATGTTCTATACCGGGCTCT
This sequence comes from Mastomys coucha, assembly GCF_008632895.1. Lineage (NCBI taxonomy): Eukaryota > Metazoa > Chordata > Mammalia > Rodentia > Muridae > Mastomys > Mastomys coucha. Next base: position 41,033,609 of record NW_022196912.1, read on the forward strand.
GGGGTTTCCTTTGCCGTGAGTGCTTTTTATGAAGTGCTAACCACTATGCTGACTCAAGAGAAGGAAACTGCTTTTCATGTAGGAGAATGAGTGAATACCTTGGGCTTGAGCCTGAAGCAGGGACAGCCCTTGCATCAAACTCAGACATAGACATGGGTGTCTTGTCTTAGTGTCTTTTTACTTTACTATATTAAGAAAGAGCAAGTGGGATGTGGAGGCAGGAGTCAAGCAGGGGCAGCTTAGTTGGGGTACAACTAAGATGAAATGCACAATAAACACATGTGCACACACGTGTAAACGACCCAAATGGAGTTTCTATTTCATGCCATACTAGGGAATAATATGACTAGTCTTTTGTCCAAGAACATTTGGGATCAGGCACATAGCTCAGTTGATAGAGTGATAGCCTATTTGAGGCTTTGGGTCAAGGGTCCCATCCACACAAACCATGAGTGATGACACACACCTGAAGAGGTCCTGGTACTGGAGAAACAGAAACAGAAGGGTCAGGAGTCTAAGGTTGAGTCAAGGTCTGTCTATCTCAAAAAAATATTAAAAGTGAATGTTGACATATGAAGAGCCTTACCATGATATATAAAGTATTATAATCTGATTTTTCCCCTTTTGATATCATTAGACTTCCAGGTTGGAAAAAATATCAACAGTTGTACTTTTCCTTCACTTGGAGTACCTCTTGGTGTTCTCTAAGACTGGCTTTAATTATCCTTCCCACAGCCTTACAAGGTGGGTCATGATGGTCTGATGGTCTGAGTGAAGACTAGGCAAAATGAGGAGGCTAATGAATTTGTGTTCCACCTAGTCAGTGTCTGCTGAGCATAGCCTTCTGGGAGTCTGGTCACTGCAGACAAGGGTTGTGTTCTAACCATTATGCTGCCCTGCCTCTATGCCGTAGACGGCAACAGCTATCCTTTCCCTACAGGTTTGAGACAACTTTCTATCTTCTCCCTTCTCTCTCCTCCCTGTTCTTCCTCCCTCCTCTCCTCCCCCCTCTCCTCCCCCTTCATTTTTTTCTCCTTTCCTTCATAGTCTTATTTCTGTTGCCTAGCTAATCTTGGAAGTAGTAGAGTCTGGTCACTGTACTAGGGGTCACATCCTTAAAGAAAACTGACTTTCCTTCTTTTAGTGGCTAACAAATGCCACAGCTCCTCAGCTTCCCCTTCAGCTTGGGGGAAGCTATTTTCCACTAATCCTATTATTTGCTGAGCCATTTCCCCAGCCTATAACTTTTTTCTTGACTGACTAGAAATTAATTCATTTTCTATTTTAAATACGATGTTAATTAACCTTAGGTAATTATCTACACAAATAAGTAAATTAGACATTTAAAAAATAGATATATTTCTAACTCATTCGCCTATTCCAATAGTTAAGGATATTTACTAAAAATAGTTGTTTATATGTAAAATGGCTGCATTGTATATGGAAGTGATCATTTGACTTCTAATTTTAACATATCTGTATAATACTCTATGCTGATAGGTTTCATAATATTTACTCATGCTTGTACTCTGAGATTGCTGTAATATATACTGTATAGTAATAAATGTATAATTTTTTAAAAATTTTGAAACAGTCTTACTAAATTCCCCAGACTTGTGTTGAGCTCACTCTGTAGCCCAGGCTGGCCTTGACCTTGTGATCCCCCTGTCTCAGCCCATCCAGTAGTTGGGATTTCAGGCGTCTGTCACTAGGACTGATGCTACAGTATTGTCTTAACATTTTTGTTAAGGGGTTTGCACTTTTACTCATAAATGAGACTTTTTCATACTAGTCTGACAGAGAATTAAGAGCCTCTTTTCTGTGATCTACAGGGATTTGAAAGAATATTGACATTATTGATTTTGTGAAGATTTGGTAGATTTCTATCGAATCTTGTAAACACGCTGATTTTCAGGGAGGCATTGCTCTTGGGGGGCACACTTTAACAATGTTCTCTATTTCTTGAACAGCAACTGACTGACACTGAATTCCTATTACTTACATGAGTTTTGATAATGTCTGTTTTCCATTAATCTTGTCTATTTAGATTGTTAGAGCTGCATGGAGCTCAGGAATGGGGTCTCATGATTTTCCAAATGTCTCCCTTCGTATCCCTTATGGTGCTTATGTGTGGTTTTGTATTTTTAAAAATCTCATTAGATAATAGTCGCTCTGTATTTATGTATTCATTTATTCATAGCCTTTTGATTTATTGTAGTGATTCTTCTCAGGTTTTGAATGATTAATTTCATATTTTATGTTTATTAGAGCCACGCCTGTTATTCTCAGCCTTATTTTATCCATCTTATGTCATCTTTCTTTTGATGAGGTATTCACATATAAGTTTCATTTATTAATGTGTGTGCTTATGGCTATTCATTTCTTCTCTGATCTATGCTCTGAATATGAGCAATCAATTAGTTCCATCACAGAGCATTTTAGTTACTACTTTTGCCTATTTGTAATATAATTCCAGCTTGGATTTCTCATCTGTCTGTGAACTGAGAAAGGGCCTTTGAGTTTCCCAATGGTAGGGGTTTTTGGTATTCATTTTTGCGTTTTAATTTCCTTTTCGATTTCTGATCCTGTTCTGTCAAATTTCCTCAGGGCTTACATTTAGCTTCTGTAAATTAAAGGCTTTCATTTCTGAAAGTTTTCCTAATGCTCCCTGCCTCTGTGGCATCTCTGTTTCTGTGTCTTTTTTGTCATGGTCCTTGTCTGTGCCATTCAGTCTCCATCGTTCCCTGTCTCTCTTTTTTCCTTCATATCTGTCTCATGGTCCTTGTCTGTGCCATTCCAGTCTCCATTGTTCTCAGTCTCTCTTTTTTCCTGCATATCTGTCTCTGTGTACTGTGTCTCTATCTCTCTGTCTCTGACTCCTTGCCTCTCTCTCTTTCTCTCTCTCTCTCTCTCTCCATCTCCCTCTGTGTGAGTATCTCTGTCTCTGCACTGGTCTCTCTGCCTCTCTTTGTCCATCTCCCCAGTTCTCTCTGTGTGTCTCTCTGTCTCTATCCACCCCTGTGCTCCTCTATGTCTCTTACCAATCAGCTGAGGTACACTGTCAGGGCACAGAGTGACTGCTGTGCTCTCTCTCTCTTGCTTCCTCTTTAGCCCTCCTTAGCCCTCTGCTCATTTCCTTTTCCTCGTGCTTCTTGTTTTTCATTGACATGTCTCTGCTGGATTTCCTGCAGGTTGTCTACACCCCAGGATGTTGCCAGTGTGGTCCTTGCCTCTGGATAGCCCTACCTCTCTCTTTACATCTTTTCAGAGCTCTACTGCTTGTCCACCTTCTGCAGTTGCTGGGCTATGGCTTCTTGAACCTTTTCTCCTTTGACATCCTGTCATGTCAGACCACTGTATCTGAATTCTTTCAACCGCACAGTGCTATGTTAAGGATGATGGTTTTGTGTTTTTCTATGATAACTTAAAAAAAATGAGAGCTTTAATGTCGCTATCCTGTAGTATAATTTATTGGTTGATCTGAGTGCTGCCTCGTTTTTTGGTCACCAATTACATATGACTGAGGTAAATTCTCTCTGGTTTAGTTCATTGCAAAGCAACACAATGGAATGGGAGGCTACAGAACAGGTCAGCAGGATTTCTTCATATGCTACAGGCCTTTTGAGGGTGTTCCTTCCGGCCCTGACCTTAACAGTCTATTGAGATGCTCATCTGTCACTCTTGCCAGAAGCCTGAAGTCTCCCCTGTGCCTGCCTCACCACAGTCTGCTCCCTGCACATGTGGTGCAACTCACTGATTTTTCAGTCTCCTTTTGTGTCACCTGACTAGTGCAAGCTGCCCCTTCCCTCCCATCCTTTACCTGCATCCCCAGTTAGGGAGGCTAGCTTGCCTTCAGCCTCCTGCCTGAGATCTGCAGCCATAGCTGTCTCCTGCTTCAACATTGCTGTGTTAGGTTCAGTTTCTTGTGAGGTCCTCAGTGCCTGTGAGGGTCCCTGAAGCTGCTAGGTGGCTTTACAAGATGACCAAAATATCTCCATTGCTTTTCCATATCAAAACTCGAACTGTTCATTGTGTATTTTATTTTACTTTTAGGGATTTTTTTTCCCTTCTTGTGCTGTACATACCAGGTGAAGTCTTTACGGCTGAGCTATATCCCAAATTCTCATTGCCCTTTATGATGCTTGTGTTTTAAATATAGAAAAGTTCAAATTTAGGGAAGAATTCTGGCACTGAAGTGTATGTGTGGTGTTTTTGTCCTCTCTTGGCATATGTTACTTCACAATTCAAGACTTTTGTTAATTATATAAATTGCATATGGCTTATCAATTATTTGTTAACTTAGGCTATTAAGGCAAAGAAGATGTTTTGTTTAAAGAAATGTGATTTGGGAATCCTTTAAAAATTTTATGTTCCTTTGTTTATTTACTTATTGCCTGTAAGTGTAGGTCAGAGGACAGCTTGCAGGAATTGGTTATTTCCTTGTGCCATGTGGGCTTGGGATGGAACTCGGGTCCTTAGGCCTGGCAGCAAGTGCCTTTACTCACTGAGCCATCTGCCTTTATCGGCTGAACCATCTTGCAGGGCCATAATTTGTGAATTCTTAAACTCAGGTAATTAACTTTCATTTTCTATCTAAGTAGTTTTGGTTGATTTACATGAAAATCTGTTTGAAAATTTCAGTGATAAGAAAATCAGTGGTTCTTGCTGGAATCCCCAGCATGGCTTCTTCTGTAAACATCCACACGGATACGAAACTCTGTCGTTTCTTTTTCTAGGATTATTATTATCAGGGCTCCTTCTCACCTCCCACTTGTACCATGAGGTGGTGCTAAGCATGCCACAATTTTCATGATAAAATTTTCAGGAACACTCTCTCCATGTAGTTGGAACTTTGGAAAGATGGAGATGATTAATTAATGGGAATTAAAAATCGCACTATGGAGCTGGAGAGATGGCTCAGGAGCGAAGAACACTCACAGAGGACCCGAGTTCTATTCCTAGCACCGCGTCAAGTGGCTTACAACTGCCTATATTTTCAGCTCTTGAAGGATCCCACATCAACTCTGGCACTTGCTCTCATGCACGTGCACCTATGCACATACATATTGTTAAAAGTAATAAAAACAAAATCTTAAAGTAGCGTTATTAGAAGGCAATAAGAGTCTCTTATAACTACATGCACAGGAGAGCTCTGGGAAGCCTCGGCAAGGTCTGGAAGGTTCCAGGAAGAACACTGCTGTCTGCAGAGTGAGCCTGAGCTGCTCTAGAGGGCTACTCAGGAGACACAGGTCCCACATCTAACAGATGCTGTAGAGTTTACCTTCAGCATCACATCACTCTCTGGTACTTTGGTAAGAGTGGGGCCCCTTCTTTTGTTTCTCTCAAATCAGCATCTCTGATGCCTCCGTCTCATATTCGATTGGGGCTTATTGAATTAATCTTGACCTCTGGAAGAGCGATGGTCCCTTTAATCTGCTTACCTGAGGAACCCAGATGAGGAACCTCTCATAACTGCCTCCTCGACAATTTTTTTCTCTTGCATTTACACTTCTGCTCATTATGGAGGGAGAAATGTAATAGACCTTCCGAAGGGGAGCAGGTGACTCGAAGTGTGTCTTGATTGAATTTCAGTGGCCAGACGGCACACTGAAGAGTTTGCCTTTAGCAGCAACATAATTATTAAATTTCTTTAGTAGGGGGAGGGGAAGAGAGGCCACACACTATTGATTTGTAAATCTCCAAGGAGTGCTCACATTTATTCAATAGTATATTTTCTGAGAGGGTTTTGTAAATACTCATTTCGTATCTTCCAAAAGGATGGCATAGCTGACTGTAAAGACTTGGTGAGTTTTCATGATCTCATTTTAAATGGGCATTTATTCAGTTGTTAAAAGGATTCCATAACCTTGCGACTCGGCAATTGTTGTGGTGGGCCACAAGTTCACACAGTGAATGTCTGAAGACGTAATAAAGTGTTTGGCTGGGTCTTGCAGGGATTGCTGAAGGGAAAAGCATAGGTATGAAGCAGAAAGGTCAGCCCTGCCCCCAACACAGAAAGGCTTACAAATCATCCCTTTTCCATTTTTTAATTCCCACACCCTAAGCCACTCCATCCTCTGGCTGTTGGGCATAGCCAGTGGCTCTGATGTTGTATCCTCTGGCGCTTGACAAGCAAGTTTCCCTCCCTCTACTGCTCCCTCCCCCAAAGCCTAGCACATGAGTCTTCACACTGGCCATCCCAGAAATACTCATTAATGGTGGAGGCTGAGGGGTTAAAGGCTGCTGTGTGGGATGATTCCTGGGGAGAGGGGGTCAGGAAATGGAAAGAAAAGGAAAGAGAAGAAGGAGAGCCAAGCATCACTGAGTCCCAGATCTCTCCTCCATGATATGTGGCATGGGCTACCTTTTACCTGCATTTGGGTGTGGGACATGTAGGATCAGGGGAAGTCAGAGGTGGGAGCTCTAAGTCTACCTTGACCCTGTTATTTAGTGCTGAAGTTGTTTGTTTTTTTTTTTTTTAAATCTCTGTACCATCCTGGAGGGGAGAGGTTGCATGGTGTCTTCCTGGCATCTTTTGGACTGCATCCTGGGCAGCTGCTTGTTGCTTGAACTAATGGCTCTGTTTCATCTGTGTGCTCTGAGATTTTGCAGCAGGTGGATTGCTGCGAGTTCCTCCCAGTTTGTGACATAGATCTAATGTCTGGGGAACGCAATCTAACCTCTCCCCAAGGCACATGTGGTTATGTGCGGGACTCTTAAAAACAATCTAACCTTCCTCTGAGATGGCTCACCAGCAAACTCAGTACTAGTCAGACTGACTTATGGCTGTCTTTTGGATTTGTGTTTTGGGGAATATGTCTGAAGCAGGAGTGGAAGTGAATGAGGGAGGCCTCGATTCTGTGTAGGACTGGTGGGGGTCCAAGAAGAACCCAGATGAGGAATTGAGAAGGAGGAGAAAGAGGAGTAGTAGGAGGAAGAGGAGGAGGAGGAGGAGGAGGAGGAGGAGGAGGAGGAGGAGGAGGAGGAGGAGGAGGTGGCGGCTAGGTTTGGCCTCAGAGGAAAGCCAAGATGAGCCTGGTGGAGTAGGAGGAAGGAGGTCCCTCAAGCAAGCTAGAGAGAGGGACTGACAGGCCACAGACTAGCCTCTGACATTCCTGCCTCAGAGTGGGAAGTGGTCCAGTTTATCTGCAGAGGCCTGGTGGTGCTAGACTTGAAGGCTGAGAGGAGTTGACAGAAATGGGGATGTGAGACTGGGCAGCAGACAGACATATCAGTGGCCGTTGGCAGGAACCAGAGCGTGACACTGGAGCTGGGTGAGATGGGCAGGGAGCTGCTTAGAGATTTCCCTCTCCCAGGACTTTTGGTGGGAGGTCATTGTCTGAGCTTCATTTCTGTTTCTGTGATAATATATCTTGACAAAAAACAACCTATGGGAGAAGGGGTTCATTTTTAGCTTACAGTCTGCTAGTCCATCTGTGGGGGGAAGTCACAGGGTGAGGAGCTTGAAGCTTTTTGTCACATCCAGAGTCAAGAGCAGAGAGGGAAGGCCTGCTTAGTACACTGTTGGATTTCTCTACTCTTTTATAGTCCAGGGCCTGGACTTGGGGATGGTGGTACCCACTTTCATATCAATTAAGACAGTCAAGACAATCCCCCATAACATGCCCATGGGCCAACCTGATCTAGTCACTCTCTCACTGAGACTCTACATTGTGTCAAGTCAACTAGTGAAACTAACCATCCCAGCTGTGGAGCCAGAGCTTCCATCAGCAGTCCAGCTGTGGATCCAGACTGAAGAGGGTGGCTGTTGTCAGGACTCATCCCTTGTAGTTATTTGGGAATTTCCACCTTCCCTCCTATACCCAGTCACCTACCTAGGGCTTCCACTTGCTAACAATCCCAGAAGTAGATTCCAGTAGATTCCACAGGCCAGTGTTCCCTACTTTTGTAAACCTTAATAGACTAAACTCTAAATATATATATATTTAATTCCAAAGTAACTTTCCTTTCATGAAAAATGAGTTTCTCCTCTACCACTTAGGAAGAATTCTCTTTGATGATGGAAATTTGTTTTTGATATCACAATTTATCAAAGGTAGATCTGAGGGATTTTTTTGAGGGGGGTTTAAAGCTTGTATACCCTTTGTTTTCTTTAAAAAGTATAAAATTAATAATATGTAGTTAATTATGGAAGTTGAAAATCTGTTAAGAATAGGAAAATTTCAATCAGTTCTACATTTTGAGAGTTGGCGCGCTGGTTCTGTTTCTAGCCCTGTGACAAAGATGCTTGTGTTAAGCTGTCAGAAGGAAGGTCTGTCTCGGTGCTGAGGACTCTGTACATGATTGTGCTGAAGCAGGGCATCGTAGCAAGGGCACATGGTGCAATATGCCGGTCATTTCACGGTGGGCAGGAAGCACAGACTGGGGACTCAATATGCTCGTCAAGGGCACACCTATGATGACCTAATTTCTTCTCAGAAGAGACCTTCTGAAGGTTTTAAACTCCCCTTAGAGTGTCATCCACTGGAAATAAAGATGTTAAAACATGGCCTCTGGTGAGACAGTCCTGATCCAATTAGTGCTGCCTGAGAAATGACATGGCCGAGAAGGAAACTCTTGCTAGTTAGCTACATTAGTAATACTCTTTCTCACTAGATTTTTGCCCAGATGTGTATGTGTCCACACGTGTGTATGTATTTCACATGTGTATGTTCACACGTGTGAAGGCACATGTCAATCTCTGTGTGCATAGGCCAAAGGCTGGTGTTGAGTATCTTCCTCCAGGCTCTCTACCTTATCTATTGAGGCAGTATGGTTTCTAAATCCAAAGCTCTCAGACATGCCTAGTCTGGCTAGCCAGCTTGCTCTGAGGGTCCCCATTTCCATGCTAAGCCATCTCCACAGCCCCTTTGTTTGCCTTCTCATTCCACAGTGTTACAATGTTACTTTCTTTTGAGGGCGTAGAAGCAATTAAGACTTTCTTCTGGTCAAGCTGATGCAGCTTCCCCCTGCATGGATGGTATTGAGAGAGGTACTTTCTACCGGGCGGTGGTGGCACACGCCTTTAATCCCAGCGCTTGGGAGGCAGAGGCAGGTGGATTTCTGAGTTCAAGGTCAGCCTGGTCTACAGAGAGAGGTACTTTCAGCTGCAGGGCCCTTTTCTTGGCTAGCCGATGTGCACTGCCTCTGTAGCCTCTAGTTTCGTTAGATCTGGTCCCCAGCAAGGAGGCTTGTAGATCTCCCTAGCTTTGGTGTTTGGTGGGTGAGTTGAATACACCTCCAACTTGCTGGTGGTGGCTTAGCATTTAGATTAGACCATGATTGCCCCAGATGCAAAGCCCATATAAAATGGCTGCTTGGTCATATTTTCCACTTAAGGTCAGAGACAAGGTTTGAATGCTCAGTTAAGGCAGAATGATGCAGAGATACGCCATGTAGGGCTAGTACCATAGGCTGAAGACTCTGCCCCATAGTTAGGATCATCGCTAGAGAGAAAGACACTAAATTTGATAGAATTGTGTACGCAGGGCCAAAGAAGGAGCCATGCACATGGGGGGGCCTTGATGAGTAAGCTGTATAAGATGATGACAGTGTTTCATATGACAACACACGGCTGTCATGCTCTGCCCGCTCCCTTCACCCCAGACAAGATGCAGGAGCTGAAGGTTCTATCCCAAGATTATAATAGGGCACAGAAATGAGATGTTTAACTGTGCAGCTTGGAGTCAGACTCATGATAACTCTCCAAAGACTGGCAGCTGGTGCGGTTATTAGCAAATTGCCATCTGCTTCAGTCCTCCCCCTGGGAGTTTCATCTGATCCTATTAGTTTCCTAGAGCCTAGAGTTCTACCTGGGAGATGCCTCCAGACTGAGGACCAGGTCCAGAGATAGTACTGCTCATTGTCACAGAGAATTCTCTGAGGGAGCACTTTGAAACAAGTGTGGGTCCTGCCCTGTGGATGTGGGGTGAACTATCCCACAGTCATGACCTGAGGCTTTCATCCTCCTGCTTATTGCCCACACCAGCTCAAACCAGCATGAGTTTGTTCCTCAGGAAGCACTGAGCTTTGACTAGCGTAGGACACAGGAACAGATCCATGGCTCTTAACTTACTTAACTCTGCCAGGAGTTGAGTGAATTCTGTATAGGTTTTATAAAGATCTTTTGATTATAGGTTGAGTATCTGTTTTTTGTATAGCCCAGGTTAAGGCATGGAATTGATTGATTCCTGTAATTGCCAGGTTGTAAGGTGCAGGAGTTCTCAGGCTTCCTAATGCTTGCGACCCTTTAGTACAGTTCCTCATGTTGTGGTAGCTCTAACTATAAAGTTATTTTTGTTGCTACTACATAACTGTAATTTTGTTATTATTATGAATGTAATTAAGACATCTGTGTTCTACAATGGTCTTGGGTGACCCCTGTAAAAGGGTTGTTCAATCCACAAAGGGGTCACAAACCACCGGTTGAGAATCAATGTGCTTCAGGGCCTTTGGCAGAAATATTTACATCATGGCAAGGAATTCTGTGCAGGACAATGGATGGGTCAGGAGCTGCAATTTGGAGGCTGGATTAACAGTGAAGATTATTCTGGAAGCAGTGATAAGTGGCCCAGCCCAAGCAGGTTTAGAATGAAGAGAGGAAGGGAGAGGAGCCATGTGCTAGCAGCCTACTTGTAGGAAGTCACCAGCATCCTTTGGCAGGAGAGCAGGGCTGCCACAGTGTCATTGAGATCTGGTGTGGGGGTATAAACGAGAATGGCAACCATAGGCTCATATGTTTGAATGCTTCATCCCCATATAGCAGATGTATTTGGGAAGGATTAGGAGGTGTGGTCTTGTTGGAGGAGGTACATTACTGGGGGTTAGCTTTGCGATTTCAAAAGCCCATACCATCCCATTCTTGCCCTCCCTGCCTGTTACTTTCGGATCAGGTTGTAAAACTCTCAGCTACATGGGCTCCAGTGCCATGCCTGTCTGCCTCCTACCACGATGGTCATGGAATAATCCTCTAAAACTATAAACAAACCCCTAATTAAATATCTTCTTTTATTCAAGTTGTCTTGGCCACTGTCTTATTCAATGTTCAATTGCTGTGAAGAGACACCATGACCACAGCAACTCTTATAAAGAGAAAATACTGAATGAACTAAACCTCTGTGATTGGCTTATAGTTTCAGAGTTTGAGTCCAGTATCACCATGGCAAGAAATATGACAGCACGCAGGCAGACATGGTGCTGGAGAAGTACTGCATCAGGATCTGCAGGCAACAGGAAGAGCGAGAGCCACTGGGCTTGGCATAGGCTTTTGACATCTCAAAGCCCACCTCCCCAGTGACACACTTCCTCTAACAAGGCCACACCTCTTAATCTCTCTGAAGTAGTGCCACTTCCTGATGACCAAGCATTCAAATATATGAGCTCATAGGGGACATTCTTATTCAAGCCGCCATAGTCATGGTGTCTCCTCATTGCAACTTGCTTCTGCTGTCTTGGATCTTCCTTCTGTGGTGGCAGCTGGCTTCCTCCTGGGTATGGTCGGAAGCAAGAGTCTTTTTCCAGATGGCTCCTATGAATGTCCAGGAATACTTCTGCCTGTGTGTAGCTCTCCCATCCCCAAGAGAACACCAGGCTCTGTGTCAACCTGGATTACAGGCTTACTCCTGTAGATGGGGGTCAAGGATGCATACTAAAAGGACAATGAATACGTGAATAAATGAGAGACTAGTGAATGGTTTTAGGACTGATGTTTGGATTTTGACACATGTAAGACTTAGGTAGATAAATATACTTTTGGCTTCTATGGATATAAAATCCTCTCACTGGACGTCCAGAGAAGCAAAAACATTAGCCTGTGGATGTATTACCCACATGGCCTCCACAGCTGGACACACTTATCATCCCGTAGCGAGTCCTGGACTTGGCCCAATGCGTTTATTATTTATTTAAGTAGGACAGTGCAGCACCTACTGACAGCCTAAACTTCCAGTCTCTCTTTATCTTGCATGTCTGAGGCAAAGAGTGGGCTCAGGTGCAGGGGAGGAGTGGGGATGTCAACAGGCAGAGCTATCCACCCTAAAGCTGTGAAATAGGCTGGCCAGAGTTCCTAATAGATGGTTCAGATGTATAGTATTAGCATCTAGTAGCTGGAGGTGCAGCTCAATGGGAGTGTTTAAAGCTGTGTTGCTATTTCAATTGGCTCCCAGGCTCTTGCTGATGGGTTTCTTCATCCCTGGTATACAATGGCTTGCCCTTAAAGTTCACCCTTACCATTACATACACTTCTTTTCTGTCTCAGAATGGAAAAACTTGTACTACCAATGGTGTGGCCCATCTCATCCAGGCTGCCACTTCCTGCTAAGCTGGGTAGGGTGTCAGCCTCTTCTAGCTAATAACGAATATGTGTAATCACCTGCTTGAGGCGCCGGCCATGCGCACACAGCCTTCTCTCCATCTCCCATCTCTACTTTCCTTTTTTCTTCATGGAGTTTGAATGGCAAGCCTCTGTTCCCCACACGTCACCATGAGGTATTGAATTAAGGTTTGGATTATCAATTTGTCATCTTGACATGGACCGCACAGAGTAAGGAGTTTGTCTACGAGGACTTCTGCACTCATGTCAGCTTTTCAGATTGATCTTTATAGGGCTTTTCTATTAGTCAGCTGCCAAGCCAATACCTGGGAATTTCCCTCATGGCTGTCTTTCTTTCAAGTTCTAATCCATCAACAAGTCTAATCAATTTCACATCCTTTGGGCCTCTTGAATTGCCTCTTGCTTGGGTTTCCTAGCCAAATTGCCTACTTTGTCTTTCTGTCTTCCGTTTTCTTACCTCCCATCCATTTTCCATGCTTGAGCCAGTGTGAACCCACGAACTCACAAGCCTGTCTGGTTGATGCCTTTCCTGACTTTATTTATCTTAAAGCAAGGGTCCTTAAATGCTGTGTGCAGCTCCAGGACCTGCTTTCTGCCTCTCCACATTCCAGGCTTCCTTCTTAACCTCTTTAAGAAATCATTGCAGTGGAAGGGTTGGGTGACAGAGGCTGCTACGGTGGCCTTAATCTTTGAGCCGTATGAATTTGTTCCTGCACAGCATCATGGTACAGTGCCATGCTGGAATCTTAAGCTATCTGGCATTGGTTGCTTTGAGGATGAGCAGGAGGAGGGCCTGTGACTTCTAATCACATACCTCTGCATTGAGTTAGTTCCCAAGGCATTCCTCAAAAGCCAGACAGTGGAGTGACTCTCTTCTGGGGCCCTGCTTGGGTCCTCTTTACTTTATATCTTGTTTACCCTGTCCCATTTACAAGGAATTGTAAAGGCAGCTTGGGAGTTGACACTAATTCTGAGGTCAAGGTCAAGGTCACACTTCTTCCTTAAGTATAAACTGTGCTTCCAAGCTGAGTCACTAATCCAAATCTGCATCTGGGCAGTGTCCAGGACAAATGTTATTCTTGTGTGACAAAAAGCTCTTTATCCACACTTCCAAGTCCCTTACATAGCCAGCAGAACCTGTTCCCACCACCCCTTGCCAGAAACCATAAGAAATGATACCAAGTGCATTTGATGAATGCCAGAAATGCTTTGTTTAGTGGGGAGCTTGTGGCATGTGCTAGAACGGAATTTGAATCTCAGCTTCCTGATCAGGACCCTGTGTGAGCTTGGCAGGAGGATTGCCACCAGTTCAAGGCCAACCTAAGATACATAGGGAGCTACAGGCTAATCACCTCTCCACTCTCACCACAACAAAAAGGAGTTAGATCTCATTTTAGTTACAATTGCCCAGCTTAACCCTTCTGTGTGTTCCAGATGCAATGACTTTTTTTTTTTTTTTAAATCAGCATAGAAAAGCTTCCTATTCCTATAGTGACATGATAAAAATAAATTAATGGAGCTAGAGATGGGATAGTGGGTGGGTATGTGTGCTCGTGGCTAGATTCTGGGCTGTGACAGACTTCTGCCTGTGTCTTAAAGAGCACTATGGATCCTTGGTTTCATAAGTTCAATCTCTTCTGCTCCTTATAGGTTGACAACCATATTCTTGGCAATTAGTATTCCCCAAAGATTAATGTTTGGTGCCAGCTTCAATGTTAGAATATTCATTATGCTAATAATGTTGTGCTAGGCATCTGATGTATATTTATGCCTGAGCAGACATGGCAATTCCATGTGGCTTGCTTGGGAGCAGGTAGGCCAGGCAGTTCGTGAGACATGCTTTTCCTAATCAGTAGAGTAGGAAAGAGGAGGAGTTAGCAGGAGCTGAGGGAGGACCTGCAGTGTGTCCAGAGTGGTACAGGTCTGAAGATGTATTTATTCCGTGAATCCTGGATGTTAAGTTTTTCCATTTAGCTTTAAGTTTTTTTTATTAAAGATTGAACCCAGGCCTTGTGCATACCACACATTCTACCACAGGGCTGAAACCCAACCCTTTAATTTACTTTTAAATTAAAAATTGTATGTTGTGTTTGGGTCTGTTGAGTACATGGTATGTCTCTGTGTATGCACGTTTACATATGTGTATAAGAACATGGGAGGGCCTCAGGCTGAGTTCTCCTCAGACTCTCCAGCTTATTCATTAAGCCAGGGTCTCTTATTGAACCCAAAGCTTTAGCACAAGGCTCATGTAGCAAGCTAGTCTGCTCTTCAGGTCCCACCTTTGCCTTCTAAGTGCCAGAATTACAGGTGGGGTACCTTACTTACCTGGACATTATGCTGAAGCAGGGGATCTGAACCCTGGTTCTTGTGTTTGTATGGTGAGTGCTTTCCCTTTATTTCATGTTGGGACAGTGTCCTGCTAAGTTACTCAGGTCTTGAACTTAGTCTGTAGCCCATGTAATCCTTGAACTTGTGATCCTCATGCCTGTAGCCAGTCTGCACCATTAGGCCTGACTAAACTCTGAAATATAGATCACTATGTCCATTTCATGGGTGGGGAAAGTAGAAGTTTACTCCTTAGCACAGCCAGTAATTGGTACCTGAGCTCCTCCCGCAGTAAATCAAGTCCAAAGCTGCTAGGTCCAGTACAAAAGAGGATCCCGGACAGCCTGGCTCCTCCCTTGTTTTCATCCTCTTGGCAAAGAGAATGGAGAGTCTGAGCTGTCAATTTTTTTTGCAAAGAAATTGAAAGTTTTCAGCAAGTACAGACGGCAAGGTGAACGCAAAGTACCTGGACTCTTTGTTTTCTCATTATGAGAGAAGAGGAAACATCTTCCTCAGAACACAGCAGAAGTAGCCGTATTAATTATGGTAGCTATCTTCTCAGGAATAGAACTCTGGCTTGGCTGTGGTGTTTGTTTTGTTGTTGTTGTTGTTAGTTTTAAATAACAGATTGGGAACATGTAGATTCTTCACACATGGTAAATTTGGGGGTGAAGAGAGACAGGAAACTCTCTGAAGATTGTGATACTATCTTCCTGGGATCACTCTGAAAAATAGCACCCTGTCACCTTGACAGTGGCATGCACAGCAGGGGGAGCTGTGAGTGGGGGCTGGGAGCCCATGGATGGGCTCCTCTGTCCCAATCTGGGCTCCCATCCCCTGGTCTGTGAAATGAGGTGTGTGCAAATCATGGTTCTCCCAGCACCAGTGCTGTGCATTTGATCCCAGGGAATGTGCATTTGAATTCTTTTTTGTTCCCACCTGCAGAGCAGCTTGCTCTAGAAGGGGGAGCACACGGCCTCAGCTAATGGCTTCCCTGACCCTAGCTGAGGATGTAGTACTGAGAGCTATCCTCTTCTGAGTGTCCAGGTACATGGTTCTGGAGAAGGACCTGGGTCTTAGCTAGAGAAGGAAGGGTACAGTGGTTTGTTAACTAGGGAGAGAGAGAGGCTCAGACACTGTGCAGCTGAGAACATCGTTACTGAATCTCAGAATTAGCCCAGGGAACTTTGCCATTCTATCCATTACATATCAGTAATTTCTCTCAACCAAAGTTTTCCTCTTTGTCTATATTCCTCTTCCCTGTTTCATTTTATTATATATATATATATACATATATATATTACAATATATATAAATATTATATATATTACAATATATATAAATATTATATATATATACTATATATATATATTTTTTTTCCTCATATGCAGGAGGTTGTGCCCTGGCTCAGTATTTCTTCTGACTTCTTCTCATGAGGGGATGCAGTGGCCACTTGGTAGTTACAGGACTTCAGCCAGAGGGCAGAAAGGATGCCAGGGTTTAAAGGAGGCCCTTCCATTACCACTATCCAGGAGGAATACATTCATGTCTTCTCCAAAACAAACGGTGGGTTAAAAGGAATTCTATTTGAAGCATTGGAATGCATTACGTAATTGTTTAAGAGAATGACGCTGACCAACAGACACTGGAATATGTGATATCCACACAAACAGAAAATCAACAAGCCAGCCCAAACAATAACTGTTACTCACTAACTCTCACAAAGATGAAACAGAAATAGAAACTTAAGGGGATAAAGAAGGAAGTAGGTGGCAACAAAAATGAGGGCGATAATTTCAGCATGATTTCCCATCTCGTTTGGCTGTGGGGTTCCTGGCAGCCCAGGCAAAGGCAGGGTACTTATGGACACAAAGAGATACAGTTTGTCAGGAGGCAATAATGATTTCCCTTCAAAGGCAGGGTATCACCCTTCCTGTTACCATTTTCAGACTACATATATGAGTCTTTCCATTTTTTAATTAGGTTATATTCAGTGTACATGGGGATGTCTGAGTTATAATATGAATACTTTGGGGCTGGAGAGATGGCTCAGTGGTTAAGAGTGCTTGCTGCATTTCTAGAGAGTTCAGTTCCCAGCACCCATATGCCGCAGCTCATAAGTGCCGATGATTCTAGTACCAGGGATCCATGCCTGCTTCTAGCCTCCACTGGCATTTGCAAGCACATAGCATCTATACACATAGACACATACACACAAATGAATATGAATAAATCTTAAAAAAAATCTCAGGATGGTATGGGGCTTATATGGGAGACATATATGGAAGCCATTTTCTTCAGCAACAGCAATAGACTACTCATGACAGGTTTCAGTGATACCTACTGACAGGAAACAAAAGTTGTACCATCAATACCTGGCAAAAAGGGACTTTTGGTCTATCAAGCTCTGGACCCAAACATAGACTTCCTTAGTGGGAGTATGGGGAAGGAGTCACTGTTTTTAGGATATAAGATATGGTTACTTATATTCATGATAGTTGGGGTTCAGGTGGATTAACTTTTATGTTTTCGTCAGAGTGATTTCCCATCTCCACCTGTAACAATAGGCCTCTCCTCTCACCCCTTCCCCTCTTGCACAAATGCCCTGTTATTCTGCAGATGTCACTTCTAGGGAGGTTTTGATCTCTCTCAGGCTGGAAGCTGATTGCCCATGCCCACGATCTCCTCATCTTCAGGAGCCTGGTCCATCTGCACAAACTTGCTCCCTCAGTGGTCACTTGACTGGCAGATGGGTCCAGTAAAATGGCCCGTGAGCCTTAGAGAACAGTGACTGGGTCTACTTAGGTAAATTTCAGTGATCTGCCATTGGATCTTGAGTTTGATGCCTTTTTT
>NW_022196912.1:41058761-41084461 GCF_008632895.1 Mastomys coucha
TTTTTTTTTTTTTTTTTTAGTGCAAGTACAGTTTCTATGGGAATCTGAGGTCATAACTTTCCAGAAGTCTCATCAGGTAACTACTTAACCCTTTCAACTACAGAAAGCTGAAATATAAGGTGATGTTCAAATATACCATCAGGAAACCAGTGATTTTTTTTTTTTTTCTGAAGGCTCAGTGAGGGCGAGACAAGTTCGAGGCACAGAGGATGCAGCCAAAAGAAGAGTCTCCCATTCCTTCAGGGTCCACAGGATATTCATAGGACCAAACAATAAGGCAAAATGCATCCACTGTAAATAGTACCAAGACAACTTTAGAACTCCACCCAGGACCTTATGAGTGGACAACCCATGGACAAGAGGTCACTTGAGTGGAGAGCTGAGGAACTTGGAGGAGGGGCTTTGGTGCTGGAGTGAAGGAGAGGCAGCCAGAGTGTTTTATGAAGGACAAGTGTGAGCCCCCAGGATATTGAGGAGGTGGGTTTATAGGGAACAGAGGGAAGGTCAGTGTGGCCCAGTGGCACGAGAGGAGGTGTGAGCAGGAAGAGCCACATGTCTGGAGTTCATGCTGTGTCAGGAAGTTACTACAAGATTTTAAGAAGGAGCGCATTGTTTGCTGGGTAAGGAAAAGCCCGAATAAACTCGGAGGGAAGATAGCAGGTGGTTGGAGAAGTTGAGAGTCATAAGGTAGAAATGGCTAATGACTGAGAGAGCCAGGCCATGACCACCAGATGGGGGTGGGGCAGGGGAAACAGAGGGCCTGCCAAGACCTATTTTACTTCTCAGGGTCTGCCTCATCAGGTGAGTCTTTTTCAGGAAGGAAAAAAAGATAAGGAAAGAGCCTGTGTTTCCAGCCATGGGCTTATTATAGGCAGGGAGACAGCCACTTAATGGGTGTAATGGCTAGTACAGTTAATTTGGTGGAATTTCAAATCACCATAGAAACACACCTCTTGAGTAGTCTGTGAAGGCGTTTTCAGGAAGGATGATGGAAAGTCCACTCTGGGTGGTGGGTGACACTACTAATGGGCTTGGATCCCAGAGAGAGTAAGGAGAAAGTGGGTGGAGCTACTTTCCAAATTAGGTGATGCTTTCCTAGTTGTGGATGTCATGTCATGCTTCTGCTTCTGCTTCACCACTGGAGTTCTGGAATTGCAGACATACTCAGACACATTCAGTTTATGTGGTACAGAGCGCCAAACCCACAGTTTTGGTGCAGGCTAGACAAGCGCTCTATCAAGTGAGCTACCCCCAGTCCTGTTCACTCATTCTTAATTTTTACTGACCTTCTAGCTCTGTTTTAAATAACATGAAGAAGCTGAGAATGGTAGCTATTAGCTTGGTATGGTAGTATACACTTGTAATCTCAGCACTTGGAGGAGGACATGGGAGAATCCGGAGTTCTGGGTCATCCTTGGCTACATAAGAAGTTGAAGGCCAGTTTGGACTGTATAAGACCATCTTACTTAGCAAAATAAAATAGCAAAATTAAATACCATCACTACCACCATCACCAATGTCACTACTATCAAAAAACTGAAACCCAAACAAATAAGCAACAACAAATGAAAGAAAGAGATACAGAAAGGAAATGGTAGCTTTGAAGCAGAGTGAAGTGGGACACAAGGAATTGGAGAAATTATGGAGGAGGTGGGGTGTTCAACAGTTAGGACATTTGGTGGTTGGTACACAAACTACAGCAGAGATTAAGGGGACAGAGAGCTTCAGGGCACAGGACAGCTTCAGGGTGGTCTAGGTCCTGAGCTTCCTTAAAGGATTAGGGCGGGTCACAGAGCAGAGAGGGAGCTAGGAATAGGCTATGTCATGCTGGGAGAGCCTGCGATTTTGGGACATTGGTCAACCTTTACAATAATACCAGAAGGACAATACCTATAGCATTTGTTGCCAGCTGCTTGGTGACCTCCCTTGTGTCTCATAAGAAGTGCATGCCATCCCCTGTGTTCTGAGTGGGACAGAGTGGAACAATCTACCTCTTCAGTGTTCTATATTTTGGGGAAAGGTAACCAGCCATTACTCGCTTGCGATGGGAACATGGCCCTTTCTTTGCCTCTATGTAATGCTGGACCCTGGCTTTCAACCTTAGGAAGATTAAAGTGTGAACTTGCCACTGGTGGTAGGCTTGCATGTGGCTTTCTGTGGCTAAAAATGATGAGGTCCTATCTGCCAGCATTAAAAACAATTCCACTTTTTACACCAGTCAGCCCTCACTAGGATAGGAAGTATATATTACAAATTACATTTTTTTAAATATTGATCTTGTGGGTGTGGTCACTCAGTGTTGCGTGAGCCGTTTAACTGAGACGACCATAGCCCACTTGATTTGGAAGAAGTCTTATCAAAGTAAACATAAAGGGGGCTGGAGAGATGGCTCAATGGTTAAGAATGGTGTTTTTCCAGAGTGCCTAGGTTCAATTCCCAGCACCCACATGGGGGCTCACAACATCTTTTGTTCCAGTTCCATGGATTCTGAAGTCCTGTTCTGATTTTTGTGGGCACCAGGCCTAGCACATGGTACAGGCACATATACATGCACACACGCAGCAAATATTCACACACATAAGAATATAAATCTAAAAATTAATTTCAAACAAAGCAAACTGAGTCAGAATGATCCACAGGCAAAGGATATAGTCATTTTTGTTTTAAGAATGTTTTCAGACAGTTTGGACACTTCTAGAAGTGTGATCTGTGCTCCAAGCCTCAGATGGAGGGCACCTCCACCATAAATATTTAGCATTTATTGACAACACAAGGCTTTATTTTAAAGGCTTCTGGGCTCGCTGTGCCTCATGTCAGCAAACGTTAGCTGTAGGCTTTACCTTTCAGAGAAGGGTTCTGCAGCGGGCCTTCAGCGAGCTCGCACACCTACACGTCACAGATGGCTTTGCTTTATATGAGATGAAACTGCATTTGGTGGAACTGATTAAATATAAAAACACCACCATCTGCCATTTATTCTAATATGAAATCGTTTGGGCAGATGCTGACATCTCTCGCCATGATTGATTCATCCCTGACAAGGGAAGATGCACCGCGGGTTCCAGCTGCCCACTGCTCAAACAGCGGCGCTTCCCGGAGCCAGTGCCAGCCCCAGCAGTTTGATTTGGACATAGCAGGTGAACCGAGAACTTTCCTAATGAGAAGCCTCCAAGCACTTCCACCGTCTTTCCCCTCCCCTCACTTCTGGCCTGCACTGAACTGAGAGAATATTTCACACCGGGCTGCTGGCTAGCAAGTGGTTGCTACCTCTTCCTTGGGGTGACTAGAGAAATACAATTGTTGGAAAATAGTGAATGTATTCATGTTTTGGTCTTGAAAGCTTTCAGAAGCCTTACCTATAGGCTGTGGCTGAGTTTAAATTATTTTAAAAATTATTTTTCTAAGTGGACAAGAGGGTTTCATTTCAAAAGCTATTGTTTACTAAGAAGCCACGGCACAACTGTTACCCACTGGCTGAGAAACAGCTGCGTCCATATTGCTTAAACATCGATGGGTATTTCAATGCCCTTTATAGAGGGCTGTAAAGCGTATCTTTTCTGTAGGAGTAATTTACTAATGTTGTTTTAAACCATTAAAGTAATATTGGGAAGAAAGTATAAGGATTGAGACACTTTCTCGGTGCTGGGGTTAAATCTCTCTATTTACGACGTTATTGTTAGGGGTATATTTCTTTTTCTAGAAAATTCAAGGCAGAGTTAAGGTAACCTCTGTCTATCTTGAGTCTATTCTGAGTAACCAGGGAAAGTGGTGACTATGACTATTTGTGTGTGTGTATGTGTTTAAGCTAGGAGTTTAAGTTTAAGTTGATGTTAGGAGTTCTTCTTGCCTATTCTCTAACCTTATGTTTTGAGATTAGATCTCTCACTGAAATGGAAGCTTATTGATATATAGAGGCTGCCTTGATCATGAGTGTCAGGGATCTTCCTGTATCCCCCACCGTCATCCCAGTCCTGGGTTTTCTGGGAGTTGTTGCTATCCTGGTCTTTTTATGCAGTTTCTGGCAATCTAAAGCCAGGTCCTTGTGCTTGATTGGCAGACACTTCACTGACTGAGCCATGCCCTCAGCCCCTTCCTTGAATATTCAATTTAATGCAGTAGAACTATGACTGCCAGGATGCCTCTATGCTGGGGTCATGCACATTCAGACATGTGTGATGGTAATATGCCCACTGGTCTGTCTATGCTCGTGGGGAATGACTCTGTTCAATCAGAGGCTGCCGCATGTGTTCTTTTTTTTGGTCCTTTATTGTTCGGATGCTTTCTGGCCCAGTGATACCAGTGGGGGATTCTGTTTTGCCATCTGTGATGGCTCCTTAGTGGTGCCCCGTGGGGTTCCCAGGGTCTTTCCCCTTCTGTCCACCCCCACCCCCATACACACTCACAGAGTTTGGTGTGTGTGTGTGTGTGTGTGTGTGTGTGTGTGTGTGTGTATCCCATGACAGAGGTCAGGGGAGACAACCTTTGGGAGTCAGTTATCTCCTTCCACCATGTAGATCTTGGGAACTCAGGTCATCAGACTTGGCAGCAAGTCTTTATTACCACCTCCCAATACTTGTGCCTCCCCTCTTGCTAATCATGAGTCATCTCTATTCTGTTGGTCTTATATCTTTCTTGTTCTCCTGGATGAAGGAGAACAGTAGGAGTCCCCTTCCCATGTCATGGGAAAGCTTGACTGGTTCAATGCTTCACGGCTTCCTCCCAGATTCTCCCTCTCTTTTGATTCCCAGACTCTGTTTTGCTCTCCATGAGTTCTTTCATCCCCACCTATCCTCTGTGGCTTTCTTCTCCTTGACTTTCCTCTCTCTCGCTCTTCTTGCCTAGAGCAGCTGATTGACAGGAGCTGTGGGCACAGTGAGGAACAGGATATAGTCGTGTGCCTGCCTTCCTGACAGAAAAGCCACACTCTAGACTCTCACTCCAGCATCTCAGAGAGAGACTGTTTAGGGTCTTCCAAAAGTTAAAGTGAAACCTAAGGTAGACTCCACTCAGCTTGATAGGCATCTCCGATGAAGGGACCATTTGGACAGAGATCCTAGGTAGGGAAGCTGATGACATGAAGACACACAGGGAGAAGACAGGCATCCTCACGTCTGGATCTGCCCTTGCAGCCTCAGAGGAAGCATCCTGCCCACACAGCGATTTCACATTTGGGCTTCAGAACTGTGAGAAGATCCACTCTCTGTTTAAGATGCTCACCACTGGCACTTTATTACAGCAACCTAGTCATCAGATTCAGATTCCTGCCCTTAGGGGTCCAGTTAGAAGAATGAAGATACACTCAGCACTTGGAAGGTGGGAATGGGCGTCTTGAGGAAGCTGGGTATAAGGGCAGATGGAATTTCAGACAGGCCATCTGAAGGACTAGAGAAGGGGACACTGATAGCATAACCTTAGTGATAAGCAAGACACCTTCAGAAGACTTAAGAAGTGAAAAGGGATGGCTCTGTGTCTTAGTTACTGCTTTGCTGCTGTGAAGAGACACCATGACCAAGGCAGCTTCTAAAGAAATTAATTGGAAGCTTGCTTGTAGTTTCAGAGGGTTAGTCCATGACCATAATGACAAGGAACATGATGGCAGGCAGGCATAGTGCGTATACTGATCTACAGGTGGTAGGCAGAGAGAGAGAGAGAGAGAGAGAGAGAGAGAGAG
Source organism: Mastomys coucha (assembly GCF_008632895.1). Classification (NCBI taxonomy): domain Eukaryota; kingdom Metazoa; phylum Chordata; class Mammalia; order Rodentia; family Muridae; genus Mastomys; species Mastomys coucha. The sequence goes on from NW_022196912.1 coordinate 41,064,433, forward strand.
AGAGAGAGAGGCAGATACATAGAGAGACAGAGATACACAGAGGCAGAGAGGCAGAGAGGCAGAGACAGAGATACAGAGAGATAGAGAGACAGAGACAGACTGGGCCTGGCATGGGCTTTTGAAACCTTAAAGCCCACCGCCAGTGACACACCGCCTCCAACAAAGGCACACCTCCTAATCCTTTCTAAACAGACCCATCAGCCAGAAACCAGACGCCCCAGACCCGCCTAGGGCGGGAAGGGGACACTCTCATTCAAACTAGGCATAGCCTATGAAATTGCTTAGTGGTTAAAGGCACTTGCTGCTCAATCTGGTGACCTGAGTTCAATCCCCAAGGGTTCACATGGTAGGAGGAGAGAACGGTCCTCTGACCTTCAAACATAGCGAAGCTGTTCAATTCTTCAAAGCAGACCGCATGAAGTAATTATGAACATGGCCTCAGAACAGGACAGTTGGGCTTTGCTGTGGGTTTAAGGTAAGCACGTTCTGACTTTCTGTATGCTGCCTGATCCGGGTGCTTCCTCCATGCCCTGTTCCCTGGTACTCATTCCTCAGGTTGGTACATTTCTGGCCATAGGTCCACTGCCTGACCTGTGCCATTTTCCTTGTGACACTTGGTTTTTATTTTACCCCCTTGTGAGCAGATTTCTTCTATCATATGCGCACCAAGTCTGAATTGTGGATGCTTTGTATACTTAGCAGCTGAGTCTCCAGAGGCTTCATACAGTCAAGCAGCATGTGACCCAGAAAATCATGTCAGTTTCCTGGGAAGCTCTCGGTAACCTGGAGACTCCATTCCTGATTAAAACCCTTGCAAGCCAAGAGTGACTGATAATTGATTGATTGATTGTACCTTGGATAAGAATGCCTCAACTGTATCAGAGTTCTCTAGGAGAATGGAATGGATAGAAGTGTATGTTACAAAAGGGGCTTTATTAGACTGCTTTACATGATGCAGATGGCCATCTACATGCTGGGGACTTGCAACCTGGTGGCTGCTCAGACTATAAAGGTGGCTGCTTCAGCAGTCCCAATGTGACACTGAAAGCTTGGCATCTTCCTGGAAAGTGTTTTGTATGGAATCCAGATCCAAAGACTGAAGAAGCCAGAGTCTCGTGTATGGCCCCAAAGCCATTTTCAGATAGCTACTGACCACACATTCTAGCCTATAGTGGGTGAAGACGGGCCACCTGAGTGCTATAGACTGCCTGACAGTCACCATGGCTGAGCGCTTAGACTGTTGCTATTTTGTCTTTCATGAGACCATCAGGGTACCGGCCATGGTGTAGCCAGCTTGAAGTGCAAACCAGCGATCCTGTTCTTGGAGAGGACGCAGGGATCTCTTCCTGTGCAGGAACATTTGGAAGTGCAGGATGTTTCCACTCCCCCATCCTCTGCAGTTCTCTGTTCACTTGGTCATTCCAGGTAAATCATAACTGGACTGGACCTGGGCTCTGTCTCACAGTGGGAGACACTGCTTTCCTTTTATCTCTGTTGAGGGTCCTGATGTACAAGCCACCATCTACAGCTGTTCACATAATTACCTTTGTAAAGCAATGTCTGTGTTCTCTTCCATTACTGCTGGTTTTGCCTCTATGGATGTGCTGGCTAGTTTTATTTCAATGTGACACAAGCTAGAGTCATCTGAAAGGAGAAAACATCAATTGAGGAAATGCCTCCACACAGTCTGGTTGTAGAGCATTTCTTCAATTAGTGATTGATGGGACCCAGCCCATTGTGGGTGGGGCCATCCCTGGGTTGGTGGTTCTGGGTTCTATAAGAAAGCAGGCTGAGAAAGCCATGGGGAGCAAGCCAGTAAGCAGCACTCCTCTATGGCCTCGGCATCAGCTCCTGCTTCCAGGTTCCTGCCCTGTTTGAGTTCCTGTCCTGACTTCTTTCCATAATGAACAGTGATTTGAAAGTGTGTGTAACATGATCCCTTTCCTCCCCAAGCTGTTTTTGTCATTACAGCCTTAACTAGGATAGTGGGTAGAAAACGTCAGTTAGAGACTTGGGCTTGGTGGCTAAATAAAAGCAAGTTGGGGAGCACACACTGGGGAGCATGTGGGATGATTTCACTGCTGGGACCAAGAGATCCTTTCATCAGTCACTTCTCATAGTTTATTCCCCCCCTCTCCAACCCTCTCCCTTCTAAAAATCCATTTTATAGGCCAGTACTTTGTGTCCAGTGTCAAATAATCGATTCAAATCCTTTTCTCACTTAGAGACCATTTGCAGGAAAGAAAACTGTTTCTCCAACGGAAATTACATCTTAAACATTCTGCCAGGGCTCTAGCTGTTTGAAATGGCACTATTAGAAAAATGACCACTGTAAATTATGTGACTGCAACATCTAACACTTATTAAAGTCATGCTTTACTAGGCAAAGCAATTTTTGGCTCTTACAAACGTGGGTTATTTGTTTTGTGTGACTGCACGGTTTCTGCTCTTGTGTGGCACTCCCCAAAAGAAGCGACACAGTAAGACAGATGGAGTAAAACTGAACCACAAGTGAATACTTCAGAGCTTCTGATTTTCAGGTATTGTGTTACATTTCTCATGTTTGGAGGGAAGGAGGAGAGGATCATCTGAAGCTGGGAGGAGTTCAGGCAGGTGCATAACTCCCCCATCTTTTCTGTCTCCCTGAGTTACTTTGTCACTGTCTTCTGTTTGGGTCTGTGCCTCAGTTTCCTTTTCTGTATCTTGTCAGAAGGACAAGGAAACAATGCAGAAGTATTTGTCTTTGAATGAGTACCTGACATGCATACAACATGTCAGATCTTATTAACCCTGTCATTTTCCTTAGCAACCCAGATTCAGGTTGGGTCCCACTGATAGGAACCCTCAGAATGACAGATTTCATGTCCTCCTGGGCTTCTAGAGCTGTCGCTGGCCTTGAGAGCCTGTTGTAGTGTTTGCAAAGGTAAGTGCCCAACAGGCAATGATTTATATAGAGATGGGAGCTCCCTGCTTGTTGAATTAGAGTCACTGGCTACAAACTCATCCCGAACCAGAACTCACCTCAGAGAAGTTTTGGGATGCTCCAAATGACATGCCTTCCAGTCACATATGAGAAATGGGGTCTCAGCAGAAGTGCATGTGTTTTTGATCATTTTACACAAAACTCCCAGATTTTATGATACAAACCTTGCATGTTGACTGTCAGCTCAATGTTATGATGCCCATGATGACATATTTTGATGGTGGCACCTTTCGCTCCTCCCATGGTCTACATGGAGGGGCTAATGAAGCTGATTGTAGCAGTCCTGACTCATTCTCCACTTCCAGGATTCATTCCACATGCCATGGACCCTTCAAGGAAGTGCTGCTTCAAGTGGAAGAGGTTGGCTCTGTTTGCTTTGTCATTGATGACCTCTGACCCCCATGCCCAAGGCCTGTTTTTCAAAGAACATGGTATTACCTTATAAGTATCAAAAAGAATTTGCTAATATGTCTTATACCAGGCACCTGGGAAGAGTAAACATAGGAGCCATAAGGAGACCTGGTCATGGTGGCAGCCAAATTGAGAATTACATGAACCCTAGGCCCAAGCTCTGTTCTTTGAGAGGATGTGGTGGGTTCATGACAGCTACACTTTACCAAGATTGTTAACAAGTCTACCTCAGAACACGTGCAGGTTTCATTTAGAGTCAGAGAACAAGGAGGGCTTTTCTTCTACAACCAGGAGCCATGGCTGAACACCCAAAGTATGAAGTGTGCCCATACTCTCAAAAGAGTTCTAGAAATTGAGGTTGAATACCTTCCATAAGCCCAATACCATCTGCTACCTACTACATCCATCGTTGGGCTGTATGCGAAGGAGCCTGGGGAGAGGAAAAGAAACTGTGGTGCTGGGCTCTTCTTCCAATGGTAGAAAGTGGCCTTTCTTTCCTTCAAGTCCCATTGTGGGACCTAAGAGAAAGAGAGGGTTCTCTTTATCCCAGCTTTACACATGCCATGGACCCATTGAGGAAGTAGTGCTTCAAGTGGAAGAGATTGGCCCTGTCTACTTTGTTACTGTCTGGCCCATGGGGGTCAGAGGTCAGAGGACATAGAGGAGTAGCTAGAGATCTTACGTCTCCATATAGAGGGCTATGGAGATTGATGAGTAGAGAGAACCCTTGGGGACAGTGTTCAGGAGCCTCAGGCTCAGAAGGCACACAAGCTGACACAGAGCAGCCTGAAGTGTGAGCTGTGGTCACAATCCCTGTTTGTTATACATGCCACTTCTCTGTATAGCCACACCAGCTCTCTAGCTACTCTTCCATCTACATCCACTGCTTGACCCCGGACTTTGGTCTAATATGCTAATATGTCAGCTTCTTGTATGTGTGTATTCCTGGGGCATTTTTCTTAGGGAAATCCTTTTCAGCCCCACCCTCATTTCCCTAGTTAGCACCTTCATGGTGGTTTCTGCCTGGCACAGTTCAGCAGTTATTGGTTCCCTGGGTCTCTCCTGTTCCTGACACCAATGAATAAGATCAAGAGGAGAAGGGCTCTGCTTTGATCATCACTGTTCCTAGCCCTAAACAGAGACCACAGGGGGTGGTGAGTGTTCACAGATGCTGCTCAGTTGGGGGGAGCTTGTAAAATCCAGGCTGGACCTAAAGGACTCAGAGATACTCCCCAGGCTGATGTGGGGAGTTATGGCAGATAGTTCTCCCTAGAGAGGTTTCTTTCATCTTTTTCATCTGCTCTCTGGCCTTTTAGCTATAACTAATGACACCGTGGGCTAAGTGATAGGAGTTAGGTTCAACCAGAAGAGGCAGCTGGGACCCTGTCAGGAAGGGTGTTCCCTATAGGACTGAGGATGGCAGAGGGTGTCCCTCCATTTGAGGCTGCCAGCACCTGACCAGTGACACTTGAATCTCAGCTAACGTCCCCATTGTATAAATTGACAGTACCCCACCTGGAAGTTTTGGCAGCAGATGTATAAACTGACACGACTTCTCCAAGGTATGGTTAAGGGAAGGTTTCTTTTTTTTTTTCTTTTTCTTTTTCTTTTTCTTTTTAACTTTTATTGCATTATGAAGAGAAAAGTTACATGATTTCAATTTATCTGAATTTGTTAACATTTAAAAGCATATTTTAAGTAAATAGAATTAAATCACATTCTTGTTTCCCTTTTGTACCCCAACTCCTCCCAGAGACCCCCTCTTCAATATCTACAATATCTTTTTTGTCATATTCCTTAAAATTTATAAAATATTATAACAATAAAAATAAGTATTATAAAAGTTGTTTGATGTAAAACAACAATTTAACAGTCTTATGTAGATGCTTGTCTACAGCATACATTTTTCTCAATATAAATTTTAAATAACTCTAAACATATTAATTACATATTTTAAAATAATACATCACTACTAGTAGTTTTTAAATGAACATAAATATATAAAGTCTTTTTATTTGTTTGTTTGTTTTGTATTTAGTAGAGCTTAAAATCTTGGCTCTTACTGTGGTACAAGCCCAAAATAAGAACAGTTTTTAGACATTGGATTTCATTGTAATAAGGCTGTACTTCAATGACTAAGGGAAGGTTTCTATTGTAGATCTGACTGAGAGAATTGCCAGAGGCACCTGGAAGAGTCCAGAGCAGGGGGAGAGAGTAGTAGCCTGAACATGGCCAGAGGAGGAAGTGGTGGGGGTGGGAGACTGAGAGAGGGAGGCAAAGAGGAGACCAAGCCAAAATAGCAGGGTTATAAGGAAAAATAAGAGGCTGGGGGAGGGAAGCCCCTGAGCTGGAGAAGTTTAGGTAGGGAAGGGCTAAGAAGAGCTGGATGTTTGTGATACTGAGGGATCCTGGAGGCTAGCATCTACTTTGGTAGGCTAATAGGCACCATAGATATCAATTTGCCCCTTCTGCAAGTGAGAAGGGAAATGGCTCTGTTGGTAGAGGGGAATCAGCATTACAAGTTCCTGAGGAATACTGGCCTTTGTCTATTGGCCAGAACTGGGGGAAATGGAGTTTGTTTTGGACCTGATAACTTCATCTCCTTAAAGACATAAGATTCCTTTCCTCAGCTGATTATTTAGTCTTAATGTGAGCTCCTCTCCTGCCCTAGCCTTGTGACCACATAAAGTCTCCTCTTTAAGCTCTTCAGTAGCCTCTTTGGGTGTGTCTATCTTTCCTGCAAGGATGCTGAGGGCCAGGGGACTTCTCCTCTAAGGCCTCTCCTCCTTGAGTCTTGTCCTTCCAGGCAGGCCTGGATGCAATGCCTGGTGCTTTGTGAACAGCACAGACTGTTCCTTTTAGTTTTAAGCTTCATGTACAAACAGGAGATGAGGAGGAACATGTGAAGGTGGACCCCCTACTCACTGTTCAATGTGGGACACTCCTTGTCTCCCTTTTATTTCTCTTCTGTGAAATGGGGTTAATAAGGGTATCAGTGTCACAGGACCAACATGACTCAATGGCACTATATTTAAGAGGCTGAATAAGCCACAAAGAAGGGCAGCAGTTGGGTTCAGTGTCTTCCCATAGCATTGTTCTATGGGTTTGAATGGATAGAGGGCCACTCTGGAAACAGTGGCTTGGGGTAACACACAGGTAGGAAATCCAGTTTTGTATCTTGATTGATACAAAACAGTTACTGGGGTTGACAGTCATCCTAGCATTTGATTCTTTGTTAGATTTGGCTGGCTCCTTCAAAATCAACACCCAGATACTTAGGAGACTAAGAATCGAAGGCTGGAGACGTGAACCTCGTTCATGATTGGCTTAGTAAAAACCCTCTAGAATAAACTTAACTGTAAAGGGATCCTGGCCTCCAAATGTAATTCCACAGATGCACTTTGATTTCACAGTCATTGATCAATAATTCATTCAGCCCGTGACTGCCGATGACATGATTTAATATGTCCAGCTAAATTATGTCCCCACAGGAATGCTCGCGCAGACCAAAGGAAAGAACAATGGCCGCTGTGCCAGCATCACAGAGCGAGCTGTGCCTTGGGATGGAATCAATAGTGGTCTCAAAGCAGGGAAGCTGCGAGGGATCTAGATGGCAGAGGGACTTCATTTTAATCCCTGCCCCATCAGGAGGACTCAGGTGACAGTGAATGTCACCTCCAATCCCAGCTCCGCAAAGATCAAGTAGCCTAACCTCAGGAGAATTAGAGTCTGTAGCAACCCCCAATCTGCCAGTCAGGAGTTCTCATTTTTATTGTCAGCTGCTATTGCTCCTGTGTCCCAGTGTCTCTTGCAGTGTCTCCCTGTTCAGAGTCCTGGAGAGGCATTGGGTGAGTTGGCAGAAGTAGCCAGGCTCATGTTCGAGGATATCGATGGTAGGTTGTTACTTGAAATAAGAAAATAACACGGTTTGGATTCTATTGAAGGAAGAATCTGCTCTCTCTAGCTCTGTCTATTGTATCATCTGTCTGTTCTTCCTATCTCTATCTCTGTCTCTGTCTGTCTCTGTTACTCTCTGCCTCTCTCTGTCTCTGTCTCTCTGTGTTTCTCTCTCTCTCTCTCTCTCTCTCTCTCTCTCTCTCTGTGTGTGTGTGTGTGTGTGTGTATGTAGTTATACATGGATGTTTGTCCATGGCAGCATGTGTGGAGGCCAGAGGTTGATTTAGAGTGCCTTCACGAGACGAGCCTCTTCTTCACTGTATTCTATAACACGGTCTCTCACTGAGCTAGCCCTTTTGGCTAGATGGCGATCCAGCAAACTCTGGATCTACCTGTCTCTGCCTCCCAGGGCTGAAGTTACAGATGCACACTGCCACAGCTGGCTTTTTTATAAGGATGCCAAGGATCTGATGGTTTTGAATGAGAATAAATTGAGTGCTGGAAAGAACTGGGTGACATAGAACAGCTCCTTTGTCTCCACTGTGGTGGAGCATGTGGAGACTTGTAGAAAGCCTCTCCCCTTAGCCTGAGGTCTCCTCTTTCCCCTGCTCCTGAAAGCAAGAGGAAGCAACTTGGAGTACTTCAGTCATATTCCCTAGGAGTAACTCCAATTGCTCACCACTGGCTGTGTTATCTTGGTGAATTATTTAACCTCTTTGTTTCATGTCTGTAAAGCTAAAAGTTGGGAAGGTGCCTTTAGTGACACATGCTCGTTCCATCTCAGGAGGAAGGCACCATGGGCTGGGGCTTATCAGGCAAGGGATCTGGGCAGGGCAAGGAGGAAGGGCATGGCAAACCAGAGCAGCTGGACATGGTTTAGTGAATCCAGTGCCATGCCTGTGTCACAGGGAGCCTTTTATAAAACAACAGCTAACCTTCAATCCTGGAGGGGTATCAAAAAGTGTATATCTTTTCTTTCCTTTGATTTTTTTTTTTTTTTTTTTTATTCTGAGACAGGTTCTGACTCTGTAGCCAGAACTTGACCTAGAACTAGAGGCAATCCTCTTGCCCAAACTTCCCAAGTGTTGGCATTACTGAGGTGAGCCCATTATATCCAACCCTATGTGGACTGGGCCTATCACAGGTGGGGTGAGTGGTAACAGATGAGGCCCACTTAGTGGCTTACACAGCAGTTCTCATATCCATTATCACCAGGGGACAGGTACCTACAGTCTAAGAGAAGGCGGGGCTCATGGCTCTTCCTTTCCTCTTCCAGCTCTTGGAGGCCTCTGAGTTCCCTCAGCTCATAGTATCTTCCATCATCTTCAACATGTATCATTGTTTCAGGCTCTTGTTCTGTTGCCTGACATCCCTGAATTCTGCTGCATCCCTCCCAAACCCTTGCATTGACTCAAGATCTAATCATATAAGTGAGGATAAACTGTCCTGTAGGATGCTTATTTAGTTACAACCACCAAGTCTCTTTGGATGCTAAGTGTGGTGGTGAATCTTCATTGTCAACATGACTAGATCTAGAACCACCTAGGAGACATACCTCTGGGTACATCTGTGAGGGTGTATCCAGAGAGGGTAATCTCAGGAGAGAAGGGTCATCTGACTTGGGTAGCACCACGGCATTGGCTAGAGTCTCTCCCATAGAAGAAAGGAGAAAGTGAACTGGGTACCAAACTCTATCTCTCTCTGTTTCCTGTGTATATATGACCAGCTCCCTCATGGTCCATCCCGGTCATGATAGACTAGACCTTCCAAAGCTGAGCCAATAACTTTCTTTTAAGTCAATTTTGTCAAGTATTTTGTCGTGGTAGTAAAAATAGCAATACACAGAATTACCCAGACACAGTAAGATGCTAAGGGTTAGGATGTGAAAAGTTGTTCACCGGACCTCAGGGACCAAGGATGGGTGACAAGATGCAAGGAGAGTGTCGTCAGGGACCTGCACCACAGTGGGGAGAGTAGACTGGAGGCTAATCTGAAGGTAAGGTCTGGTCTATATCTACTGGCCACTGAGGAACAAGGAGGGGGCATCTAGATTTCTTGCTTGGATGTGATAGATAAAATAATGACTGAAACAGTCCAAGAGTCTGCTTCCTAATTGATAATGAGTACAAATTCCAGAATTGTCTATAATTTATAAGATCTGTGACAATGAAAGAACTGGTAATTGTAAACAGGTTAGCACCGGATTGTCTACACTGATTTTGCCCAAATCATTAATAAGCAAATGGACCAGCAGCTGCTGCAGCCTTGTAAGCAAGCTGTTCTGAATTGCTTTTGAGAAAGTAAAAGAACGATTCCTAACAATGAAGACTGGAAGTGTTCCTTAGAGTTAGTTTGTTTATTTGTTTGTTTGTTTATTTATGTGTCCAGGTGTTTTCTAAAGAATGCATCTTACATCTTAGAATGAACATCTTTCTCTGTTCAAAATGCTAAAGAGCTGAGCTCTGATCAGATCAATTAAACTCTTTAATTTAAAAATTGATGTGGCATCGTTAGCTGCGTGTTTCCCACTGCCTGAAGACAGCTGAGGTTTTCATGACCATGAAGACTTGAGGGCCTTAGCTTTGACTTGGGTTTTCTTATCATCCTTACTTCTGTTCGGTTCCATAGTGACCTTGTAGCCCCTCCCCCACCAGGGAATGACTGTGCTTGGTAAGTATTGGCTCATAGATAATGGTTTTGTGGTCAGAATTCCAGGCAGGGCTTCACTGAGATCATCTTGGATGGACAGAGAGAGCTCAGTGGCGTTTCTCATGTGGCTGATGTTACTTGGGTCATCCGAAGTGATTTTACTCAGAAGCTGAAAGCCCCAACAGGGTGGGCTGAGTTGGTTAGGCTTAGCAAGCCATCCCACTTTCACATCCTCCTGGAGCTTCTCAAAGCAGACTCTGTCAAGGCAGCTGAGGTATCTCATATGCCAACCAGGAATGCTGGAACCATGGCCCATACTTACAGCTTTCCTGAAGGCTGACTTGGGAGCTGGGCTAGCTCTGGAACATCAGGTAAATTTGGAAGGGACCTAGTTCACTGTGTTTTAAACATTACAATGGGACACACACCCCCAGAAGTATCATTTATTGATTTGAACTCACATTGAATGGAGTGGTGTTTTTCATTTCTTTCTTTCTTTTTTTCTGCCAAGAATTTTCTGGAGTCAGTTTCCTAATTCTTTGATTTTCAAAACAGCTGTAGATTGGCCATATCCAATGGAAGGGCAATAGAACCCAGCTGTCCATGAGAGAAGGGCCAAGAGTTGTGTGGCCCTTTAATTCAGCATTAACAGTACACTCTCTGTATTTTGTCACACTTTGGAGTCTGAATCTTCCCCAGCTAAAGCTTTGAGCCCTTCCCCATGGACTAAAACTCTTAATGACTTGAAGCCACCAGTTGTCTCAAGTGAGTCAGTAATCTGAACACATCAGGCAGCATGGTGCATGGTGGGAAGATCCTCTGTCAGTGGGAGCTGCTATGTCTACTGCCATTTAGGTAGTGGAAAAGGTAGGGAACATAGAGGTGAGTGATGGTAGAGTCTCTTCTGTGAGTTCTTTACATGGCTCAGACGCTGAGTGGTTCTAGTTGGTCATATGTCCAGGCCTTGGTGTTGAGTAGCTTTAGCCTGGCTCTTATAGTCTTTTCCCAAGGGTTTTCTGTGGGAACAGTATTTTAACCACTCATTACCATTTTTTATTATATTTATGTATGTGTCTTGCAAAATACACACACACACACACACACACACACACACACACACACACACTACAACCTATATGTCGAGTTGTTTTTCTCCTACCACATAGGGCTTCAGTATTAAACTCAGGTTCATCAGGCCTAGAAGTAATGCCTTTACCCACTGAGCCATCTCGCTGGCCCACATTTGTTAATTTAATATGTATCAGAGAAAGATTGAGATGGTAGAAAGGATTGGCTGGAGCAGCAGCCTCTTGGAGGATGTCTATTTTCTTTAACCATAACTATAGCTTTCAAGTTTTCCAAGATCATCATAAATGTTGATTTCTCATTAACATTGCAGATGCTGTTATTTTACCCATCACACCAATGACACCTGTATGCTGCAACGTGTAAGAGTAGTTATGGTTAATACTGATAATCAGATTGAGAGGTTTAGAGTCACCTAGGAGACAAACCCTTGGACATGTCTGCATGGGACTTGCTGGACAGTCCCTGTAACCTAAGGTAGGAAGGCCCATTAGGAATGTAGGCAGTATTGTTCTAAAATGGAGTCAAAGCAAGGAAGTGAGCTAGCACCAGTGTGCATCTCTCTCTCTCTCTCTCTCTCTCTCTCTCTCTCTCTCTCTCTCTCTCTCTCTCTGCTTCCTCACTGTGGATGCCTCAATGCCTCTGCTGCCATGCCTTCCCCACCACGATGGACTACACCTTCAAAGTGTGAGCCAAAATTAAACCCTTTCTTGCTTATTTTTCTCAGAAATTTTGTTGCATAATAAAAATGATATGAGACAAGTCATTTCTGCACACAAAATGCATTTCCAGACAATTGTATTGGCTGCAATTTTGGAATCCACAAGTATAGCTCAGACTTGACACCTGCTTGCTCCTGTTCTTACCCATCTCAAGCCCTATGTAAAGATGAGCTGTTTAGAACCTTGGGAGATCTGGAGTAGGCCAGCTAGACTCATATGTAGTCTAAACATGGGTCAAATTAAATATAGGTAAAACACTGGGCAAAATGTGTTTTGAAAACTAAAAATGGATTTGGGGGCCCATCAGAACTCATAAATTCACTGAGATGAAAGGCCCTATGGTTAATAAAAATGTCTCATTTAAGAAATTAAATGATCCTGTCACTTGTAACAGAAATTAATAGCACTTTAAAGCGGACTGAGTGCAAGGCGATCTGAGTGAGTCACAGCGGCCTTTCACATTTTCAGTGTCTCTCAGATAATTATTAATTAACATGACATCAATTGTCTCAGTGCAGCATCATGGTACAGACTCAGACATACTAATGGAAGGTACTTCTTATTGAGGCTTCTTGTCCTTTCTTAAAATTAAAATGCTAAACTAATTAAAACCAAAGGTACTTTAAAAAACAGTTTGCTTCCAAACAGATTTTTAATATATGCCAAGCTGAGTGGGAGCCTAGAGCTATTTTTTTTAAAGTGAGGATCAGAAATCTATTAAAAAAGGAATTTTGAATATATATCCCAACAACCCCCTCTAACTCCACATAACCAATATGGCAATGGTGTTGATTTCACTAAGGGCAGAAGTTGGAATCGGGTTGTTGGTTTCTCAGGAGCATTGGCCAAACTATTGAAATGTAGGTGATTATTTATTTCTCTATCACTTAAGATATCTCCCTGCCTCCACGGCTCTGGTGTGAATTTCCCTTTCTGCACTTGAGTGAGTCCCTGAGAGATCTGCTGCTAGGCTGTTTTCCCCCTGATTATCCTGGAGGTTTTTGGGTGTTCTTTCATGTTAGACTCTTAAGATGTTTTGAATACACCAAACGTGGTCCCTTGTTCAGAATGTTTTTATAGTTTCAGTCCCTCTGGCATGTTCTTTCTATAAACTGTCACTTAGCTTGTTCTTTCTCACTTTTCTGGATCTAGACCACCCTGTGAACAGAATTCTAGGCTAAGCCTGGAATGCTTGGTGGGCTCTTTAGTGTGTACCTTGCTCCCTTGTTACAGCTTGAGTGGACTTCTCTATTAGTTGACTCTTCAACTAGAAGGCTAGCATCCTGAGGCCAGGGACCACTTTTGCCTGTTCAGCTCTGAACTGCTCTTCCACCACCCCCTGTCATGACATCCAACACTTGTCAAACAGAGGAAAATGCTTAAGCCATCTGCAGTGACAGGAGATATTTCCAGAAAGGCTGGTCAAGAAAGAGACAAAGGTGTTTTAGAGAAGTTGCTGGTACCTCATTGTGAGACCTTGAAGACATTTAGATAAAAGGATGTGGGCAGGATGTGGGAAACACAGAATATGCTCAGCTAATCTCTGGATCAAAGAGAGAAAAGGAGAAAGAATGATGACATTAAAATAATTGGGCGGAACACAGCGCGGTGCAAGTGCTCCTCGGTAGGAAACGGAGGCTGAGGGGGTTTTCGAGATGAATCATCTTTTTCTCCCCCCTCCATGTCTCTCTTTTGTAGGCCCAATTTGTTTTCTTTCTAGGTTTAGAAATATTCAAGAAATGCTTGTTTAGGTAGTTGTTAGGGAGTCCCAGTATTCTCTCCTCTCTTTTGCACTGACAATATTGGCTCATGGGGTAGGGGCAGGGGGGCCATAAGCATGAATACTTGGTTCATTTATAAGCTTTCAATCTCTCTGATACAATTTCACTTGCATTCATGCTTGCTTACTCTGTTGAAGAGCTTCTGGCACCCAAGAGTTTCTCTGAAGATGAGCTGATGGCCTTTTCCTCCTGTGGTACCTACCTGCTGGACACTTGTCAGGGTCTTGCTTGCTTTTCTAGTTTCTGTGACTCACAGTCAGGAAGTAGAGAGACCCTAGCACAGGGAATGGTGCCACCCACAATGGGCCACTCTTCCCACCTCAGTGAGCCTAATTAAGATGCTACTCCTCAGATATTCAAAAAGGCCCATTACCCAGGTATTTCTCGATCTCATCAAGGTGACAATTGAGATTGATCATCATAACCAGGGAAATGTTCATCTTAAGGTGTTGGCAGAATGCTCTGAGTGTAGTTTATATTTTAGGGTTTTGAGTGCCCTTTGTCCTCTTATGGCTAAATTGCTTCATATTTATTCTGAAATCAAACTAGGTTTGCTAGTTTATAAGAGGTATAAGGTAGCAACAGGTAGCATATGTGGACATAAAATGTGTTGAAATAAGATTTGGCAATAGACCAAGTATGGTGGTACATGCCTATAATCCCCAGTACTTGGAAGGCTGATGCAGGAGGATTGTGCATTTAAGGCCAACCTACCTATATAGTGAGGCCTTGTTTTACAAAATAGGAGTAGATGTGTGGGAGAGGACTGGCAAATGGAAGAGATCAATATGGTATCTATTAATCATCATCGCCACCAAATCATCACCACCATATCATCACCACCACCATCATCACCAGTACTATCATCATTACTGTCTCCACTATCATCACAACCATCCTCCTCCTCACCACCACTATCATCACCATCATCCTAATCACAATCATCATCATGCTGTAGGTAAATAAAATGTGTAGAGGAGAAAGAACACCAGAATGCTTCCCTTATAACTTTGCACTAGCCTTGTGAGACCATAGCAACCATTTTAATTTTCCTCTACTGTGGCTCTAATATAATTGAGAGAGAAGTCAATTTAAATCAGACAATCTATTCAGCTGCATATGTCTATATTCTGTATATGATACCTGTACTTAGCAGACAATTCCACAAATGTGTTTTGAAGGTATCTGCGGCCCAGGACCATGTAGCACCCTAAGGACCACCCTAAGGATGGATGATAATTCCAGCCCCGGAGGAAGTTAACCCTGTCCAAGGATGTCCATATTTGGTGTTTAGCTCTGCCTCCTCATTATGCTTCTGGGGTTTTAAAGCTATAGATTCTGACTGAAGCTCATCGAGTGATAATCATATTTGCTATTGACACAATTTTGTGAAGAGGAGCAATGACCACTAAGTAAGGAGCACTTCCTTGCTGATCCCCTTTGAGCAGCCAAGGCAGCAAGCCATTTCAGAGAAATAGCTTGATCCAGGGGAGACACACAGAGTTTGGGGAAGCATGTTTACATTAAAATCCCAACCAGCCTCTGTCAGCTTTTCAACCTTAAGTCCATCTTATTGATTTGTATGGGCGGATGGTGGAGGGAATACACACACCTGTAATGCCCTTCTCCCCCTGAATTATTCAAGGTGATGCTACATCAGCTGGGCTCTTCAAGGTGATGATCCCAGGTGGTTTCAACTCAGTACTGGTTTTTGTTTTTCAGAGTTGCATCTAAACCTTGCATGGGCATCTTGTTTCTTCACCTTGTCCATCCTCACAGAATATTCATTTTTGTTTGTCAGAAGCTCTTAGTTGACCGAATGGCTCCAGTCTATGCCACTTTCATTTCTCCTATGGTATTAACAATCCCCATGAGGCTGGGGGAGATGACCCAGTCAGTAATTCTCTTACTTTGCAAACATGAAGACCTGAATTCAATCCCCAGAGCCAGTGTTAAAATACCAGCTGCAGTGATTCCATGCTTGTAATAAAGGTACAGAGGAGGCAGAGTCTGGAGGATCTATGATGCTTGTAAGCCAGTCAGTCCAGACTACTAGGAAAGATCCTGTCTCAAAGGAAGTGGATTCTGTTCCTAAGAATGACACCCAAGATCGTCACCAGCATCTGTACATTCAGTCATCTGCATGTGTACCGGTATACACATGTACATATCCTACATGAACATATAGGAGCATATATACCTATATTTTGCCCTTGAGATTTCTCAGAATTTAAGTGTGCTAGGATCCTGAGACCAAAATTTTGAGCACTTCTGGGCCATTCTATATGACTGGTGTGTAGGTGAGGACTTACTCCTCTATCACATATAGATTTGGTGTGTTTTCTCTGAGTGAGTTTTCTATTTCTACTTTAGAGAGAAGCAGAGCAGTGGTTAATCCATCCCGGGTGGCCATCATAACAATCGTTGGGATAATTGTCAGCATGGCTGCTGCCTTGCAGGATGAGGCACCACATTCACAAATCTGGCCGACAAGGCTTGAGCTTCCAGGAAGTCATGTACAGAGGTGGTTGAGCTGGCGATGCTGGTGTGGCATGCAGGTGGTTGTGGGTTTGCTGCCTGCCATGGTGACTGCTGGCCACATTCTGAGTAGATAACTATCTAAGATCCCAGGTCCTACAGCTAAACTTGTAGCCACACCTCTGGATGGACACATGTTGGGTTCTGTGGTCTCCGTCTAACTGCCTGTCTAACCTCTGTTCATCTTTGAAACGAACACTTTATGTTCTAGTACTTGACAGTTGGTGTCTCCATACACTGGGCTCTCTGCTGTGTCTTTGTCACATAGGCTTTGAGGCCGCCAAAGCTGTCATCAAACTGCTTCACCTTTGGCTTGCTTCACAGCTTCTCCATTCAGTTGAATATATGACGTAGTCGTCTTACTTTTAGTTAATTATAGAGATAGAGGGGTAAGTGAACATTTTTGATAAAATTTTGTGAATTCAAAACTCAAGACTGAAACTATCCATTGCATGAGCCCAGGGGACATTTTGTCTTCTACTAGTTTATACTGAATTTTCCAAATCACTTTTAGGGCTTGAAGATTTCTTGGACTATTTGGTGAGTAACATTGGTTTCTGTCTAAAAGTATGAGACAGAAGTTTATGCTTTTAGGGCTTGTCATCACTTTGTGTGTGTGTGTGTGTGTGTGTGTGTGTGTGTGTGTGTGTGTATGTTGGTATGCTTATATAAGCATGCTTGTGTAGACGTCAAAGGTCAACATCAGATGTCTTCCTCTAGCACAGTGGTCCTCAACCTTCCTAATGCTATAACCCTTTAATACAGTCCCTCACGTTGACCCCAACCATAAGGTTATTTTGTTGCTACTTCATAACTGTAATTTTGCTTCTGTTATAAATTGTAAATATCTGATTTGCGGAAAAATCATTCAAACCCCAAGCAGTTTGCAACCCCTAGGTTAGAAACAGCTGCTCTAGTGCCTTCTGCCTGTTTTTTTGAGGCAGGCTTTCTGAGCAAGCCTCATTTCCGACTGGCTGTCTAGTGAGCTTCCTGGGACTTGCACGTATGAGATCCCCAGTGTTAGGGTTACAGATGTGTGCTGCCTTCCTCTTCCTTTATGTGAGTGCTGTGCATCCAAACTTTTTCTTTATCTTCTCCCAGCACTTTCTTTGTGGAGCTGTCTCTGTGCCCCTCCCCCTGACATTACCTCACTAAATATCATTTGCGCATAGTATCCTCGCCTAATACATATAATATTTTTTGTTTTGCTTTTTGTCTTCATGAAAATAATGAAAATGGTTGCACAAAGGGTCCACAACTGTGCACTTTCTGTAGAAACGTTAAGTTTTACTTTAGATTGAAGGCAGTATTCAAATCGTACTAGGGCATCAGGTAGTATATACCCCGTGTAAAGTCCATCACCAAGAATGCATTTAGTCCTCAGTGAAAGGCCGTGAGGTAGCGGTGTTTCTCCCAACTGTATGGACAAGATCTGAGAAGGCCACATATAGCTATTACCTTAGAGGAGAGAAGCCCACTGTGTAGTTTTCATCTTCAACTCAGGTTCAAGGGCTGAGGCGAAGGCTCAGTCAGTAAAGCACTCTCCTTGCAAGCCATGATCATAGCCATACAGTGCCATGGTGGATTATCTTCTTCCTATGTAAAGAACCTAGCAGATGCCTGGTAGATAACGAAAGCCCGTGTGGGTCAAGGTCACCCAGATGATCATCATGCGTGTTCTTCAGGCATGTCTGTAGAACTGGATAGTCTCTGTCTATATGGCATCCACAGCAGATGAGCTAGAATATTTATTATTTTTGGTATGTATTCCACTCACATGTTCCATTTCTGAGATTAAATTTGCTGGGGAGAAAAAAAGGCATTCCATCAAGACAGATTGGGTGGAGACAAGAAGATGGAAGGCCTCTGGGGAAGAGAACACTGGGTGACATGTATCTCAGCTGGTCATGCTTTCCTTTGGATAAGGGAACATGAGCTCATGGTCACTGGCTCCACAACAGTGCTTTCCCAGAATCTTCCTGACCCACATTCCTAGCTGTGGTAATGCTACAGTGGTGGGTGAGGGTGATCATATGGAACTCAGTGTTGGGATAGGAGGTAGGGTGACAGCCTTTCCAGTGAAACCTCTTCTACACAGAGAAAAGAGAGCTTGCTGCCATGGAAATTTTTTCTTTATAACATTATATACTTACATGTTTGAATGAGTGTCTTTTTCTGTACAAACCAGAGTGATAGCCATGAAGCAGACTTGCTTGGGAGCATGTGGTGGGATGGTCTAGGAGAGTGGGCGTATGTGGGAGTGGGTGTTGTGGGAGAGCAGGATTTGGATGGGGGAAGAAATACTTACACAGCTGGGGCCACCTTTTCTGGCATGATCACTTCACGATCACAGATGTTCCCAAGGCCTGCATGGTGTGCAGCCAACTTGGTTCCCGATGCATCATTCCAGACTCTCCTGATTCAAGGGCACATGGTGGCCTGCCTGTCTACCAGCCAAGGCCTCAGCTGTCCAGGGCATTGGTGACAACTGCATTGCTGTATCCTGTTTTGAACTGTGGCTGGAGTGCTAGCGATGCTTGCTTTCTCTCTGTGTGATTCATCATGGACAAGGGTAACCTTGGCCAAGTGCAGATGACAATATCCTGATACAATCTGTACTGAGGTATAGAATTCATACCATTCATGGGTACATCCTCTGCCTGCACTCTACAGTTGCTTCACAGTTCTCTTGTGACAATCTTCTGCTACAGAAACATCCTCATTACAAATGGGGAAATCAGGGTCCATGAAGATTAAGTAATTCACACCTGTGTACTTGCACACACAAGCACACACTTGAGAACACAGGCCTGTGTACACACACATATGCATACACATAAACATCACACACACACACACACACACACACACACACACACACACACAAGCCCAAAGGCATGTGTTTTTACTCATATGGAAATGCACATGACCATGCATATACATGCATACACACAACATGACCTGGGGAAGGCCAGTATTTTACACCTGCCTCTTCTCTCTCTCTCTTTGATGGAGTTGAGATTTTTTTTTCTAAAGCCTCATCAAGGGAGGAACCAGAAAGGTCATCCAATGATCTCTGTATTGGAGGGGCATTAGGGTCAGGGTTTCTATTCTGACTGTATTTCTGTAAGTTCTTCTTGAAGCCTGATCAGCATGACAGAAATGACCAGAGCACACCCCTGTTACTGCTCAGGCTCTGCCCCCAAATTTTGTGTACAATACCTACATTCTCATAAAGTGGAGTATGAGAGACCACTTGCTCCAAGCCAGGATAGAACATGGAAATCTCTTCAATCCTTTGCAAAGCCCTGCACCATGTGTGAAATGGGCATTTGGCAGTGTTAACCTGATCAACTTGTCTGTCCATGGTTCAGACAACAGAAACAAACAATTGCGCCTCTAGCCTGGGAGCTCTGGGCTGCAGGGTGGGCCAGAGAGGGCTTCCAAGTGGGGAGCAGTGACTGACCCCTGCAGGGCTTTGGAGGATAGTGGCCGTCTCAAGCCTGTCTGGAGTGGGGGGAGGGTACTCTGTGGACAGCAGAGCCCAGTCCTAGGGGCAGTTGGAGGGGCCGTGGGAATGGCCCAGCTGGGTTAGCACACCTGCCTTATGCTCCCAGCTGTTTGCTTCACAACAAGGCTGCTGTCAGTAATTGCCAAATGTTCACACTTCCCACCCACTCCCCAGGCATCGCTGCATTTGCTAGCACCCACCGCAGGGTTTAACTACGTTATTTTATTTATTATTATTTTAAAAAGAGACACCAGAATCCTATGCCTGGGAAGGAGCCAAGCTGGCCTGGTGCTGAGTGCGGAAATATTCCATCTCCCTTCTGTGCCCAGAATTATTTTTGTTTTCTTCGATACACAACCTAGATACAGCCACAGTAAGGAAACCGGTTGATTTTTGAAACCTGAACTCCTTTCCTGTTTATCAGTGGTTTTTTTTTTTTTTTTTTTTTTTT